>NW_022987668.1:2034586-2116052 GCF_902827165.1 Trematomus bernacchii | reverse complement strand
ACCAGCAGTGTTTTCTGAGGTAAATTACTGTTCTTGTCAATGAGTCTGAAAGCAAGGTAAAGCTTTGGAAACAATCTAAATATATATGCATTTAAACAAATGACAGTGGAGGCCACAACTTACAACCACACTTTAAAACATCAGGGTGTCCACAGGGGGTCAAAAGTTGAGTAATCAATTTAGCGAAAATGAAGGCTATTAAAAAGTATTAAAGGGCATTTTCCAAGGTATTACATTTTGTAGCTTGTTTTCAATAAGTATATAAATTGTCCAAAGAGGTTGTATTCTACAGTCTGCCTGAATGTAATCATTGCGTAGGTGTGTAGTGTGATTCTGTGTGGTTTATTTATGGCATCCCGTTGGATTTGACGTCATCTGAATAGGACATCGCACGCTCACTGCTTGATAGCGTGCAAAGGTCCGTTTACGCCGGTTGTTAAACAACATCGTTATGGGGAAATGCAAGTCTGCGTCCAAATGGTTGGAAGATAAGGAGGAAGGACAATCAATACTGTATATAGTAAATGTGAGGTAAAGTGTCGCCAATGTAACCGGTTAAAACTCCAAGTGGCGATGAGGTCTTAAAATGTATGGAAAGGGTCTTAAAAAAGGTCTTAAAAGGTTTTACATTTGACTTCAGGATTCCTGCATATACCCTGTATAGGACAGAGTTGTTGAAGCTGTGAAATGAAACAGCTGCCTCTTAATATTTCATGCAGCATTCAACCAGAAAGCTGTTTCTGTTCTCGTCTCAAAATGTAAAATGTTCTGCTCCTCACCTCAGCTCAGAGGTCTAAGAGATGCATCAAAAAAATATTCTCAACAAGCTGACAAGTTTTATTGTAATCTTCAGAAAGTTTCATAGATCTGAAATAATTAGCCTTTTATTTAATGTGTTGATTACGTTAAAAAAAAAACTTCAGTTAACAGGCAAAATGTGACTCAGGTTGTGCTTTCAGATGGGAAGATGTTAAAATCTTGTGTTGGATTATTTGTCAGAAAATCTGTTATTTGAAGATGTCAAGTGTGACAGCCAATAACAGTTTTCTGACTTTTTAACTAAACAATGAATGAATTGATGCACAAATGTACCCTAATCTTATATTTTTCTGATGTCATCATTAAGGTATTCATAAGAAGAGCTAAAGTCTGTTTTGACTTCATTTTTTGTAACATGCAAAATTGCCATCCCAAATTCAAAATGACAGCTCTATGTGATGTGTGAATAGAATATGCTTGACTGAATAATTTGCAGAAATGTGACACTGAGTGCAGACGTTTTATGCACCCAAAGAGACCCAGTCACACACATGCATGACCAAAAGAAGTGGAGAAACTTCTGCAATTGTAAAGGAGGTTTCACTCATAACCCTGACCCCACTGTCAGACTGTTGAAGTGTTAAAACGTGTGTCTCTCTCTGTGTCTGTGTGCAGCGGCCAGCAGCAGTTGGCTTCAGGAACATGTGGCAGATCTGAGTCGAAGGTAAGAACATCTGCATCTCTTTCTCTCTCTCTCTCTCTCTCTCTCTCTCTCTCTCTCTCTCTCTCTCTCTTTCTCTCTCTCTCTCTCTCCTCTGTCTCTCTCTTCTCTCTCTCTCTTCACTCTCTCTCTCTCTCTCTCCTCTATGTCTCTTTGTCTCTGTCTCTTGTCCTTGTCTTGTCTCTCTCTCTCTCTCTCTCTGTGTCTCTCTCTCTGTCTCTCTGTCTCTCTGTCTCTCTGTCTCTCTTGTCTCTCTGTCTCTCTCTCTGTCTCTGTCTCTCTGTCTCTCTCTGTCTCTGTCTCTCTCTCTCTCTCTTTCTCTCTCTCTCTCTCTCTCTCTCTCTCTCTCTCTCTCTCTCTCTCTCTGTCTCTCTGTCTCTCTGTCTCTCTCTCTCTCTCTCATATATATATTCATCAGCAGATTTCAGTCTCGGGTTGGAACAGGAAGGATCCACTTACACTGACTCAACTCACACTCACACACATTTCTCAACAGAAGTTTTGCATTTTATTACAGCGCCTCCATTTTTTCTCTATCAAAAATACAACATGTTCTGTTTGTGTGTTGCTCAGTTTCTAGCCTTACACGTTGGTTAAAACAGTGAGTTATTGCAGGAAAGAAAACCAAAATGCCTTGCTGCCATTTCATTAATTAATGCATGCTTCGCTTCTAACAAGCTAACGCTAGCTTGTCGCTGTGAAAAGGGCGCAAGTCTTTTGTACCTGATTCTCTTCAAATGGTCGATTTGGTGACCTAAAGATGCTTCGTGAGACCATGAAGAATGGTCACGTGACATACATGTATTCATGTATGTATATTTTAGACATAACATACATAAACACACACATACAAACAAACAACTCTGGTGTTAAAGTGTTTTAAATGTTTTATTAAATTCAAGTGCATAAGCAGTATACTTAATACTGCCTCTTCTGAGGTCACAGGTCAGTGTGAGCAAACATTGGCTCATTGATTAAGTTTCTCAGAAACAGCTTTAAGATCAGTGTTATTGTGGGGAGACATGAGAACAGTGGGTGTTTCTCAATCGCGAGTACGCTTGCTTGGTAGCACATGTCTGCCGAGCATCTTGCTTCAGAAGCGAGTCAAGAATACTTCCTGGCATTCGGAAAACGAAGTGTGGAACACGCTAGCAAGTGTGCAGGTGTGCGTCATATGAGAGGCCCCGCCTTACATCTTCCGCCACAGATTTGGGAAAATTGGTCCGTGCGCAAAGCATTGTGGGGATTTTAAGACCGCAGAGTCTACTCATGTGCAGCCTCGATATTTCTCCAAACGGAGTACGCCGGGCTCGGTAGATTTCCAAGTATACTGGAGATTGGAACAGTACTTCGGCGGCACTCAATGACGTAGTATGCTTGAAATAGTGGCTCTGGAGCAGCTTTACTCGCGATTGAGAAACACCCACACACTGCCCAGTTTCCCCCTCTTCACCTGAGGTCAGGGGTTAAAGGTTACACTTATTGCAGCCCTGTTACCGATGATCTTTTGGTAAAACTACACTTTATCCATAGCTGACTGGTACCAGGACATTTGGCTCTGGACAGGATTTCTCTCCAGTTTCTCCTTTGTGTTAGAAGACACACATTATTACATTGATTCAGGTGTAAAACAACTTCAAGTGTTTGAACTGACGATGGAGTTTTTCATCTTAAAGGTTTAATAAAGTACAATATTAACCTCTTTGACATTTCTTAAGGTGTGTTGTAGAGGTTCCCAGTTTTTAGTGGTTTTCTTGAAACAATTCTTCCTAGCTGATCTGAGACTGTAAATATTGTCTATAGGGAGCTAAAAGTCTGACCACTGAGACTCTCTGGACATCTGATATTTGTGGTTAGAAGCTGATACTTTGCACCAGAATTCAATATCTCTTAAATGCTTTTGATGCAAAATGTTTCCCCAAAGAACCGCAGTCAGGTTTTTGGTTCCTTCTGGATTTTACGTCAGTCAGAGAGAAAGCGTTTGATAATGATTGCAGGACTTTCTGGTTATACTCCTTATTACACTCCATGTATATGATTGAAACTTGGAAATACTTTATTACATACTTAACATATGATATATGCAAAGACATGTTACAAGTAACTGCAGTCCAAAAAATCAAATATAAAACAAGACATTTGTCGGTGCTGTCGTTAATTCACGAAATGCTCAGTTGGTCTTTATTTGATCTCATCAACAGAACTCCAAACCTCTGTTTCCCCTCAAATAATCATGCAACAGCTTAAAATATTGTTGGAAGTTGGTAGTAAATGTCATTTTTAAATGGCTAATCAAGATACCAATAATATTCAAACATACACATACATTAGGCGCTTTCACACCAAGTACTTTGCCGTACTTAGTTCATCAGAACTCTTTAGTTCTCATGAACCGCTGACGTCACTTCTTCTTCTTCTGCTTTGGGTTTACTGGCAGGCCGCAAACAACTTCACGGCGTATACTGCCACCCGAAGTCCCCGGCCGGAAGTCCCCGGAGTTGGGGACTGGCTTCAGTAGAAGCTGCTGGGACTCCCAGCAGCTTCTACTGAAGCCTTCTGAGTAAATCTCCAGAACGCCGACACCTCCTCATCTCCACCGCTCCCATGTTTTCTTTTGTGTTGCCATAAGTTATTCTCTCTCCGTTGGTGCGCGGGGCTAATGCTAATGCTAATAATGCTAATGCAAGCAAATAAAATTGTGGCTTCACAAAACCTTTCAGAGTTTTACAGGGCGTGGTTTGTAATTCGCCCAGCCAATCAGAAATGGGAACCTTTTTCCCCCCTTTTTAGTCCCTGCTCTCTAGCAGGGACTAAAAAGGGGGGAAAAGGTTCGCAAAAAAAGTTCTAGTTCCAGATCTTTTTGGGGTGAACGCAAAATCCCAGGAACTATCGGAACTATTCCTGGGAAAAGTACTCCGGTGTGAAAGCGCCTAATATAAGCAAACTGTATTTCCTCCAATAAGGTCTAAACATATCTGATACCATAGTTAAGTTATATGTTTGTGATAAAAGATTAAAGTAATTCAGCTTTCCACACGTCAGAATCTGATTACTTTATTTATCTAGGGGGGAAAGGGAGGTTCAAACAGTTGCTCCATATTATAATGAAATAAAATAAAAGATACATATCAAAAAAATAATTAAACTATGTATAAAAAACGTAGGAAGTTAAAGTAAGATTGTGCAATAAAAGACCAAATAATAATAAAAATAATTGTATATAGAAATGTAATGTAAGTATGGGTATTAATAAGATATATCAGGAATCCTTTACATATTTCTCACTGCTGCTCTCTGACTCTGAAGCAGACTGTATGAATATTACATCCCACTGTGTATTCCCACATCACACACACACACACACACACACACACACACACACACACACACACACACACACACACACACACACACACACACACACACACACACACAGACAGAGAGAGAGAGCTCAGTTTGTGGAGGTTACTCGGGGCGACAGCCTGGAGAGTTGTGCTGAGCTGTGATTGGCTGAGAGGACAGAAGTGAACAGGACGTCCCAGCCTAGTTTCAGTCTTTGAGTGTGTGTGTGTGTGTCTGTGAGAGAGACATGCTCTGTGTGCCCTTATACAAGCTTACATTTTTCTGTGTGTGTGTGTCTGTTTGTTTGTATGCGTGTGTGTTACCCTCTCTGTTGTAACAGCCCGTCCCTACTTAACCTCTGCATGGTCTGGGGGCCAACTGGGTTATATAAAGCCTGCTGCTCTCGACCTCACCAGCCTGTGTGTCTGTGTGGGTCTGTGAAAGTTGCCAGTGGGGAGAATGCGACAGATATTTTAGGAAACTGCTCGTGGCAGAAAGGGAAGAGAAATCTATCTGTTTTTAATTTGTATTAAAACCTTGATCGTAATTTTAGTGCCCATACCTAAATACATCTAAATATCCGTCTATATACCAGATTGTTCTCCATAATAAGATAATAATGTTAATAGAGCTCTATGTGCACTTTTCATACATAAAGTGCAGCTCAAGGTTTTTTAACAACATGCGACACATCACAAATTAAAACACAACAAGAAATTCACTTCAGGGTCAAACATTAAAACACGTTTGCACTCATGTATCAGGAAAACATAATATAACAATTCTAAGGAATACAAGGAGGTCAAAAAGGTATGGTGATAATAAAGTTACATTTAATAAATAATGATCCAAAAGTTCACGACAGATAACCCTCTCAGTGAAACAAAGGAAGACACTTTATTTCCCCTCTTTCTATCAGTCTGTCTCTATCCGTGTTAGAGCGATTATGCTACAGATCAACCTTTGAACGCTATAAGTGATAACAAATATATGTTAGGCTGCAGGAGTAAACATGAGACCTTATGTTCTGCTATAATCAGACTCTCCTGCAGGGAATGAAAGCATCTGAAACCTGCAGGGAAACCCAGAGGCTGCGTTTCTGTGACTCATCTCTCAGTTTTTAGGAGACGGAGAGTGACTCTGTTGGTTTGATATGAACACAGCGTCTCGTGGTGAATCACAACCTGATTCAACATTTCTTGTTTAGGGCTAGACAAACGAACATAGTACAATTATTTCCATTTTAACCTCAGTTTTGCTTAAAGGTCCCCTATTATACTGTTTTTCATCAATATATTATAGGTCTCAGATATATACAAAACATGTCTCTGAAGTGTTTGGCACCAAACAGATCATTGCAGCATCCCATAATCCCCTCTGTTTCAGCCCTGTTTCAAAAGTGCTGATTCTCTGTCTGTTACTTTAGATGAAAATACGGAGCCACTCCCCACGCCCCTCTGAGAGAGATTTGGTTAAAAAGAACACAATGGTGCTCTAGGAGGAGATTCAGGTGATAAGACGAGACCTTGGTTGGTGATTGGCTAATGGTTACACAAGCCAAACAATCGTTATTGCCCCTTTCACACCGGCGCTTTTCCAGCGCCGGCTCGGAGCTAGAGCCTGAAAAGTACCGGTTTTTCCTGTTCACACCGCAGCGGCGCCGCCTCTTAGCTCCAGAATCCGGTTCACTTCCAGCTCCAAAAAATGGTCAGTCTAGCAGCAAGAGCTTCGGAGCTAAGAGGCGGCGTCGCTTACGTCTCTCTTACGTCGAGGCGTGCAGGAAACTAAACCCACCTCCCCTGAACATGCCATGGGTCGACTGAAGAGTCTCGTCATGCCTGCCTACAAGCAGTAGCGCTGAGCAAAGTGACTAGAAGGCAACCACACACTTATTAAAAAAAACACACTTTATAAAGTCAGGCAACACTAACCAGGCTTCGTGTGATTCTGTTTATTTGTACCTTACTTTGACCATCCGTTCGCTGTTATTGATCATTGTGGAGAGCAGGCAGACGTTTTGTTTGTTAATATAGCAGCTATCGGATGGAATCAATACATGGGCTGCACAGGTTGTCATGTCCGACTATCACAAGTAGAATCATAATGAAAAATACGCCGGTAAAAAGTGCCTGTAGAAAACGGCTTAGCAAGTAGTCAGTTTAGCTTCGGTTGCTATGCTAACATCACCCATGTTATACCAGAGAAACTTTCATAACAGCGTTGTGATGCCAAACAGCGTCAATTCAGACTGGTACACATTCACTTAAGGGGAACTGGGGATATGTATCAGCTGCTTGTGTGACAGTCAGACAGTGAATACTTTAGAGCCGTGTGAGCTAACCCGGAGCTAACGGGAGAATACAGTCCCGTGGAAGAGCAGCCAGCACTGCAGCGGTCGGTACATGCCGCTGAAACACATTAATAAACAATGAACCACGGCACTCAGGAGAAAAGTATAAGGTTGGAGAAGTCGTTATTTAATTTAATCTGGCTTCGTATGATTAAAAGCAACACGATCATCGACCCGACGCAGTCCCCCGTTGTTGTTGTTGTGAGCGCCGTTGGGGAGAAACTCAGCGATGTAAACGGTGACGTCATGACGCAGCAGCGGCAGCTCTGGGCAGTGTGAACAGAGCGGGAGCAGAAAAGGGAAACCGGTGCTGAACCAGAAAAGCTCCAGCTCGGAGCTAGAAAGGGAAAAGCGCTGGTGTGAAAGCCGCATGAGAGAGATTTGGTTCAAAATAACTCAATGGTGCTCTAGGAGGAGATTCAGGTGATAAGGTGGGAGGGGGGGTGGGGGTTACCTTGGTTGGTGATTGGCTAATGGTTACACAAGCCAAAAAATCATGACATCATAAAGTGGCCAAAATCTGATCAGCTCATTTTCAGACAGGTTTTTATATAAATGGATCAGGACAAAAAGAGAGAGAATCTTTTTTCCTGAAACTTTCAGAGTCTCTTTACACAGAGGGGACACATGTTGATGTAGAAGAGACATGAAGAAGAGGGGACACATGTTGATGTAGAAGAGACATGAAGAAGAGGGGACACATGTTGATGTAGAAGAGACATGAAGAAGAGGGGACACATGTTGATGTAGAAGAGACATGAAGAAGAGGGGACACATGTTGATGTAGAAGAGACATGAAGAAGAGGGGACACATGTTGATGTAGAAGAGACATGAAGAAGAGGGGACACATGTTGATGAAGAAGAGACATGAAGAAGAGGGGACACATGGTGATGTAGAAGAGACATGAAGAAGAGGGGGACACATGTTGATGTAGAAGAGACATGAAGAAGAGGGGACACATGTTGATGTAGAAGAGACATGAAGAAGAGGGGACACATGTTGATGTAGAAGAGACATGAAGAAGAGGGGACACATGTTGATGTAGAAGAGACATGAAGAAGAGGGGACACATGTTGATGTAGAAGAGACATGAAGAAGAGGGGACACATGTTGATGCAGAAGAGACATGAAGAAGAGGGGACACATGTTGATGTAGAAGAGACATGAAGAAGAGGGGACACATGTTGATGTAGAAGAGACATGAAGAAGAGGGGACACATGTTGATGCAGAAGAGACATGAAGAAGAGGGGACACATGTTGATGCAGAAGAGACATGAAGAAGAGGGGACACATGTTGATGCAGAAGAGACATGAAAAAGTGGATTTTGCATCATTGGTGACTTTAAACCCCAGCCGTGCTGAACATGCGAATCTGACTGACAGGTTTGACATTAATACCATGTTGACATCCTTGTTTATCTTTCCCAGCATTATAACATAACACACCTTGAGGCTTGCAGCCACAGTGTTCACAGCGCTGCCATTTGACATATTGGATATTCAAACTGACACGGAGCATCGGGCCGATCCGCGCTCGCTGACCCGTTAATCTGCGTGTTACCCAGAGAGCTTTCAGGGGTTTGGGGAATCCGCCCAATGTTTGACGACAAAAAGTCATCATTTGTTTCAGAAAGGGTGATCAAGAAAGTAGAAATACTTTACTTAAAGTGGACCTATCATGCTATATTTGAATAATATAGTGTAGGACCATACCTATATAAGGCATATTTTTCAAAATACCAAACGGATCATGCATTTTAGCCATGCCTCATTTTGCTCAATTTGACATTTTTTAGATCTGTTTTAGCAAGGGTTGATTCAGTGAGAACAGCACCACCTACAGGCCTGGCATATGTACTACAGCGTCTCCAGCGCTTTTGAACGGCAATGCCGTGGCTGTCTCCTCCTGATTGGTGGAGTTGGCCCAATAGCCGTAGCGCCACTGTCCTGACGTCAGGACAGTGTTCAAATCCGGATCAGTTTTTATCAGATCCGTTGCAGCCCCTTTTTTAGAGATTTGGGTATGGAGGAAAATAGAGAGGGTTGTGTTTTCTGACACTTGGTGAGTTCCCTGGAACACCGGGGACACATATTCATGTAGAAAAGACGTACACAAGTGCATTTTGCATGATAGGTCCCCTTTAATAAAAAATGGTGTAAGACTCAAACTCATATCGTTGGACATTTCTCTTTTTCCATTTGTTTCTTCCGGGAACCAAAATGGACCAATCCGCGGAGCTCCTCACACACCAGGACCTTTAGCGTACATTTTCAACTAACAGGGAGTCCCATTGACTTGCATAGAGCTCCCTGGTTGGTAATAGACGAGTTGAGATCGCGGAGAAATGCTCTCTGCAGACCCATTCTCACAGCGTTTATAAACCTTTTTCTTACTCAATATCAAGCCACACTTATTGTTTTTACTTCGGCTGTGAGTGTGTGTGTGTGCTCAGGATGAGTTTCGCGCTGTCTCGCTGTATCGCCGACCCGGAAACCACACCAGTAAGCCAGCTCAGTGAGCAGCGAGCCTCGCAACGTCCCGACCAATCAGAGCACACTGGGCTCACAGGGAGGGGGGGGCAGGAGCTCCAACAAGCCGTTTAGGACAGAGAGTGAATACACATACTATACAGAGATGCTGTATGAGAAACCAATGTGAGTTTGGAAAATTGCACAATATAAATCTATGTTAGTATACCTCAACAATGGAAATATGATCAGTAGAACTGGCCATGACATGGGACCTGTGTACCTGATTGGTTAGCACAGCTTTTCAGACAGGATATATTATAGAGATGTCATTTTCTCTGTTATGAAAATGGCAAGTATTGATGGGATAGACATCACTGTTCAGATTTCTGTTAGGTAGGTAGTGGTTGATGATAATGCCAAAATCTAATATCACAGTGTATGCCATTTTAATTCACGTTGACACTGTGATGTTACAGGATCTAGAAATAGTTCTGTAAAATGTGTTAATAAATGGTTTAAAAATAAACCTACCGTACTAAATACATTTTTTTTAAATCTTTTATTTGCATCACATTGTACTGCTTTACATGTGTTAAGGTTAACAAGTAAATACCTGTCTGACTTCCTTCAGCTAAATATAAAGCAATATAAAATCACACATTTGCACTGTAGAGCGTACTAACAGAAAAAAAAAAGCTTTCCCTTTTCCTGCTCATGTCATTTAAAAAAACTGACAAAATACTGTGCAAATGGCTGGTTGTTATACAGTATATCTGACCTTTGACCTGCGTTAAGAGTCCTAGAACAAAGAAGGGACATCCCCACCAAGCACCACAAAGTTCATTTCATTTCATTTAATCGTTTATTTGGCAGGGACAATGCACTTAAAACATTAAAATGTGTCAAGCGTAACAGTCCCTCACATAAAACATTTAAGAAAATTACATTTTACAAACATAGCAAAAACAAAATACATGATATGCAAAAAGTGCAAAAGAGCAAGAGCAGCATACACAAGTATTTATGACATGGTAATACAATGTAGCAGCTACGACATGTAAAGTGCAAGAGACGATACAAGAGATACATAAAGTGCAAGAGGAGATACAAGAGATACATAAAGTGCAAGATGAGTTACCCCTGTATTAGAGATGTCCCGATCCGATCACGTGATCGGGGATCGGAGCCGATCATGTGATTTACAAAAGATCGGAATCGGGAGAAAAAAATCGGGGATCGGGAATTTTTTTTAAATTTTTTTATATAAAATATTTGTAATTTATTTAATGTTACAAAACAAAAATGACCATGTTCACGTCTTAAAGTCATCCTGAGGCCTTAGTTTTGGTTTAAAATTACACAACATCATGTATGTGTTGCTTCTTTTGGGCTTGTTTTCATAGACCTGGTTGCTTATTTCTCTCAAATCTGGCAACAGTGGGCGCAGTGTCTAATAGTAGCAGTAAGCTAACGAGAGGCTACGTTCAGCTGGTGCCTCGGGAGTCGGGACAGAGAAAATGTCAGGAGTTTGGAAGTATTATAAAATTGAAAGCGAAGGCAGTGTAACAGCCAGATGCAATGTTTGCAAGGCGGAGGTTCCGCGTGGTGGAAAGAACAGAGCTACGTTCAACACGACCAATCTAATACGCCACCTGAGAAACAAACACCAACAACAACGGCACTGAAATAACCGACACTTTCAGAGACTTTTAAAAGGAAAGAGAAACTGCTCCAGAACAGTGAAAAGGCCAAAAAAAGAACAGCCAAGATAGCTGAATTCATCGCGTTGGATGACCAGCCGTTATCTGTTACCTTTTTTTTCTCTTAATGCATTGCATAAAGATCGGATCGGGAAAAATCGGTATCGGCAGATTGTCAAAATCAAATGATCGGGATCAGAATCGGATCGGGAGCAAAAAAAGGTGATCGGGAAATCCCTACCCTGTATTGTTAAAATGCATTTAGCGGTGATTGCACGTCTGTTTGTTTCTTAACCATTCTTTGAGTTGACCTTTGAAGCTATTGAGAGTGAAACAATCCCGTATCTCAGTAGGGAGGCTGTTCCACAAAGAGCTGCCTTTAATGGAGAGGACATTTTGTCCAGTGTGTTTTTTGTGGATGAATTCCCCTAAGGGAGGGGGGGCAGTCCAAAGGTCATTGAGCACTGGTATCATTTTCGTCCGAGTTTCCCCATTTCCCCCGTCAACTCTAGAGCATTTTTACAAAACCTTAAGATGGAAGAAGTCATTCAGGAGTGATTTTTTTATGTTGTGGAAGCAGAATGTTTGTGGAGGTTTTGTCGGAGCTTAGCCTGCAGTCTTAAACCGACAGAACATGAAACAAAACAAGAGTGATCCCATCAACTCCAGCTGAAGTGCACCAAAGTCCATTATGACGGTGTGATCGGGTTAAAGGCCTAATCCCAAAAACAATATAAACACAGAGAAGCCGGCGGGCTCAGAGAGGAGAGGCAACGTCCTCGCTGCTCTGGAGGCTGAGGGAGCAGATGGAGAACATGTTTAGTTTAATGTCCGTCAACTTCTGTCTGTATTTTTGCTTCTGGTGGTATAGAGAGGCGAAGTCACGCCCATCTATGTCTGACCCATGGGACCTTATTTCGGAAAAATTATGTATTGAAGTCAATGGGGAGCGAAAGATTATCTCTCGATCCCGTTTGAATTGTGCCACGAATTACACATATGATGTTTGTCAATTTAAAAAATAATTTCCATGTCAAAAAAGTCACAGTTTGTCGTAAAACTGTTGAAATATAAGACTATGAAAAATACGCAACTAGAAAGACTACAAATCCCAGAATCCCGGTCCCGCATGCTGGCTCTTACGAACCGACTAACTCCCCTTGTGTGTATGTACAGCTCTCAACATGCCCAGACTTGGAGTGATTTTCACCTCTTTTAATACTTTTCGCCTCATTCTGAAAGAAAGAAGTGAAATGTGCCAACGTGACGGCCGTCTTGGTGTGTGGTGCGAGACGGGAGATGTAGTTCATTGAGCGGTTTCACACAAAAGAAAGTGTTACTTCACAGTTTTACGACACATTTTAATTTTTTTGACTTGTAAAATTATCTTTTAAATGGACCAACCAAACGGGATTGAAAGATAATCTTTCTCTCTCCATTGACTTCAATACAGAATTTTTCCGAAATAAGGTCCCATGGAGCTCCCCCGGAAAGGGAGGGACTTCGCCTCTATAGAGGACACTGCGGTGGACAAAGAGTATCATTTATATAGCATTATTTCGTCTTGAAATAATTTCATACACAAAACTGTTGGCCGAGCATTTGCATTGAAAACAGAAGTGTTCTAAACTAAAAGAACGAAAGAGATGACCACATAGAAACTACAAATCTACACATTCTTGTTGAACTCATAGAAAAACAGAGTTACCGTACAGCCACAGTTAAAGACAAGCTACAGTCTCCGCAATGATTACTACGTTGAATCAACACCCATTTCAAACGTTACAACTCTAATGAGAGGATACCCTGCTCGCCGAGTGGATTTATAACAGCAAAAACAACTTTGATGCAAGAAACACAAGCCCCCACTTAAATGATGTATAAGCTGGTTTCATGGATGATGTTTGGAGCAATTCTGTGGAACCATGAGGGGAAGTTGGTACATTTTCCAAAAGGCGATGGTAACGATATATTCTGCTTCTCATTGAAACGTTTTTTGACAATGTCCCAAATGACTTTTCAGTTTCTAAGAAAGTCATTTTATTGATATATTTCTCTGTGTAGGGGATTACTTCTCAGTACTTAATTCTCAGTACAGACCACTGTCTCATTTGTATGCATACATTTAGCTTTCCATCTCTAAATAACAAACACTGTCTATTAGGGCTGCTCAATTAATCGTATTTTAATCGCAATTAAGGTTTTGGCTTGCAACGATTATGAAAACAACATAATCGAAATAAAACAATTATTTTTATTTATTTATTTAATTTCTTTTTTTTTTAATTATTCTTTTTATTATTGGTTTTTCAGTTGAATTATACTTAAAGTTCAGGGTAATCAACTGTTGAAAACATAATGTTCACATATTCTTTTCAATAAATGGATGTTTTCAAAGTAAATGGATAATCGTTTTTAATAATCGTGATATCAATTATTGACCCAAATAATCGAGATTATGATTTTTGCCATAATCGAGCAGCCCTACTGTTTATGCACTGTCGAAACACAATACAAATATTTTTGATCATAATAATATTTCTCTCTTTTCTTTAAGCTGGAGAGCATTTGGATTTAATTTAGTGTTCAAATCTGGAGGTGATCATGCATAATAATCCTGTTTCTGTTTGTTTTTGTGTCCTCAGTTTGTGCGGCATTATTCCAGGTCTGAGCAGCGTTCTTCTTCCTCGCATGAACCCCTTCGTCCTCATCAACGTGGCCGGAGCTCTTTCCCTCTGCATCACATACATGCTCATAGAAATCAAGTAAGAAATCATCTCTCTGGGTATCCCAAAATTCACCTCTGCTTTCCTAGCCTGTGTGATGTCTTGTTTTCCATCCTTGTTGGGATTTTATCTGCACTTAACTTCAAATGTGTCGTGATGTGAAGGAACTCCAATGCAAGAATAGTGGGCAGAGATGGGACAGGAAATTACAAATGTACAGAGATGGCAAAAGTACACACATCCTTTACTCGTTTTTAAAAATACTCTGGTGAAAGTAGAAGTACTGCCTAAACTTCTTTACTCAAGTAAAAGTAAAGAGGGCTTTGAAATGTACTTCAGTAAAAAGTACCCATAACTAGCAGCTGCTTTAAAGAGTACCTGACCTCCCTTTATATTAATAGAACAATAATGTCATTGTTAGCTAATGAATGTTTCCATGCTGAACAACGGCAACATGACAACGTTTTCATTGGTCCCTCTTCTTTAGAGAAGACCAGGAAATGATGGATACACGGATCGTGTTCAAATCAATAGGCACGCAATGACTCTAAATAATAATGATCACGCCACCAAACACACATTCAAACTAAAGGAACCAGCCTGTTTGGAAAATGTAAGAAGTAGAAAGTACAGGTATTTGTGTTCAACATGTAAGAAGTAGAAAGTACAGGTATTTGTGTTCAACATGTAAGAAGTAGAAAGTTCAGGTATTTGTGTTCAACATGTAAGAAGTAGAAAGTACAGGTATTTGTGTTCAACATGTAAGAAGTAGAACGTACAGGTATTTGTGTTCAACATGTAAGAAGTAGAAAGTACAGGTATTTGGGTTCAAATGTAAGAAGTAGAAAGTACAGGTATTTGTGTTCAACATGTAAGAAGTAGAAAGTACAGGTATTTGTGTTCAAAATGTAAGAAGTAGAAAGTACAGGTATTTGTGTTCAAAATGTAAGAAGTAGAAAGTACAGGTATTTGTGTTCAAAATGTAAGAAGTAGAAAGTACAGGTATTTGTGTTCAAAATGTAAGAAGTAGAAAGTTCAGGTATTTGTGTTCAAAATGTAAGAAGTAGAAAGTACAGGTATTTGTGTTCAAAATGTAAGAAGTAGAAAGTACAGGTATTTGTGTTCAAAATGTAAGAAGTAGAAAGTACAGGTATTTGTGTTCAAAATGTAAGAAGTAGAAAGTACAGGTATTTGTGTTCAAAATGTAAGAAGTAGAAAGTACAGGTATTTGTGTCCAAAATGTAAGAAGTAGAAAGTACAGGTATTTGTGTTCAAAATGTGAGAAGTAGAAAGTACAGGTATTTGTGTTCAAAATGTAAGAAGTAGAAAGTTCAGGTATTCGAGTTCAAAATGTAAGAAGTAGAAAGTACAGGTATTTGTGTTCAACATGTAAGAAGTAAAAGTAAAAAGTCGTCAGAAAAATAAGTAGTGGAGTAAAGTACTGATACCAGAAACATGTACTTAAGTACAGTAACAAAGTATTTGTACTCCACTACTTCCCACCTCTGGAAATGGATGGCAAAAGTATATTGTTTTGAATCTCTGAAAAGGAGGGTGATTAAAAGATTTGTTTAATATTTGTGTTTTATTGATGACTTGGTGTGTGTGTTCAGTAACTATAACGCGGTGGACACGGCGTCAGCGATCGCCATCGCGCTCATGACGTTTGGCACCATGTATCCCATGAGCGTCTACAGCGGGAAAGTGCTGCTGCAGGTGAGAGAAACCTGACTTTTGTTTCACATTACAATTTAAATACACGACAGGAAGCCTGGTAATTAATATGTTCCCCTCATTTTCAGACGATGCCGGCACACGTCATCGGCCAGCTGGACAAACTGCTCAGAGAGGTGAGTTTTAACATACTGTACTCTGTATGATATACATCTGATGTCAGGGCCCATGTTATATTACACCTAATGTGATGAGTACATTAGTTACCAACACAATACATCTTAATAAGTTGTATTAAAATCTGTTCTATTTCCTTTTGTGTACATTTTTTTAGTTTTCCCTGGAATTAATGTAATGTTTCTTGTGAAATTGTAACATTTTTAAGCCTTTAGTCTCCAATCATGAAGCTCATAGATGCAATATAAAGAAATATATATTTATCACCAGATAAAGACACAGTTCCTAACATCCTCCCCTCTTTTTGTCCAATCAGGTGTCGACTCTGGAGGGCGTGCTGGAGGTTCGAAACGAGCACTTCTGGACCGTGGGCTTCGGATCTCTGGTACGTTTCTCCCAACTAAAGATTAAGACGAGGCTATTTTTTTATACCGTTTACTTGTAGCTCTTAATTTACGATCAGAATCAGTTTTTCAGTGATAAGTAGACAAGTCGATTTTAGCGAAATTTTGATGTAAAATAAAAAGAGCTAATTTAGAAATACCATTAAGAGCTGTTAGAAAATAAAATGAATGTGAAGGATCTGGATTTAACATGCGAGTTAATGTAAAGCACCGTGTGGTACAGTAAATTGTGATACAAACAAACAGGAGAGCTCTTCTTAATTAGCTTAAAGGTCCCATGTCATGGCCATTTCTACTGATCATAATTCCATTGATGAGGTCTACTAGAATGGATTTACATTGTTCAATGTTCCAAACTCACATTGGTTTCTCATACAGCATCTCTGTATAGTATGTGTATTCACTCTCTGTCCTAAACGCCTTGTTGGAGCTCCTGCCCCCCCCTCCCTGTGAGCCCAGTGTGCTCTGATTGGTCCACCACCGTTACAGCGGAACATCAGTGATTATGTGTTACAATAGCGTTTGATAGCAACCAGAAAATGACACCAGTAATGACAAACAGATGAGAACGCTGCGTGGGGTCTGGGTGCCGTGTTGGAGGGACGTTGCGCGACTCGCTGCTGTGGGGAAGGGACAGTGTGAGCTGGCTTATTGGTGTCGTTTCCTGGTTGCTGCGTGGGATCTGGGGGTGCTGAGGGGGCTGCAGCACCCCCATCTGCGCGGCTCCACTAGCCAATTTTTTGTAACAAATGAGCTATGAATCTATTCAAAATCAATGTAAATCTCTTCCTCCATCTCTTCCTCAATCTCCCTAATTCCTCCTCTTAGTTATTTCGTTTTCTTCGTCTCTGTATTTGTGTCTGGATTTCTCCTCCCTCCTTCCCCTCTCATCCCTCTCTTTTATTTGTCTGTGTGGTGACGATCTGCAGGGATCTGTTCACTCAGACGAAAAGAAGGAACAAGTCATTCATGCGGAGATATTCTCGCTCTCCATTTCTCCATTTTTTTTTTGAGGAACACTCGTGTTGCTGTTTTCTGTGTCCAGTCGTCGTCTGTGTTGCACGTCATTGTAGCGACTGCTAACAAGCCCAGCTGGCATTCACACACACACACACACACACACACACACACACACACACACACACACACACACACACATACCATGTATACATCACTTCAGGGGACATTACATTGACTTGCATGCATTTCCTGGAGACTTGTCCTAACCTTAACCATAACCAACACATGCCTAACCCTAACCCTTACCCTAACCAAGTCTTCACCCTAAAATTAATGATTCCCCTCATGGGGACCTCCATTATGTCCCCATAAGGGAGGCGAGTCCCCACACGTGACTGTGTAAACAGATTTAGATCCCCACAAGTATAGTAATGCTAGGACACACACACACTCACACACCCACACCCACACACTCATACCATGTATACATCACTTCAGGGGACATTACATTGACTTGCATGCATTTCCTGGAGACTTATCCTAACCTTAACCAACACATGCCTAACCTTAACCCTTACCAAGTCTTCACCCTAAAATTAATGATTCCAACTTTAGCTAATTAAACCAAACTTTTGCAAAACTGTGAGTTAACTTATAATGGAAATAGTATTTTTGGCAAAACACTGAACCTTCTCTGGTTTATGTGTGCATTTAACATGTTGCTATTCTTATTTTTTTTTGTGTTTATCTGCAAAATAAACATCCAAAAACCGTACAGCGCCTAAGAATTGAACGTCCACGTATCAGTTGTTCCTCCCGCGGCCTGCAGGTGGAGCAGCGCCCGAGCTCTGATGGTTGTTTATGTTGATGTTATCGATGCCTCCTGCAGCTCGTGTTGTTGTGACGGATGCTGCTGCAGTTACACAACTGTTGGTTGTTGGCCCACTGCTAACAGAGCAGCTGTCCAAACTCATTTGACCCTGTGACTGCACTTCTGCCCCACGGGGACTCTGTCTGACTCTGTGTGTGTGCAGGCATGTGTGTGTGTGTGTGTGAGTGGTTGTGTATGTCTGTGTTCTGTCCTTTTGAAGTCTGCACATTCCCAAAAGAACGGTAAATTTGGCAAACGAGGACAAAATGAGGGCTTCTGTTTGGTGTTTTAAGGTCAGATTTTGAAGTTAGGGGCTAATTGTTGAGGTCATTTTGATAACTGATGAACAAGTTGTTTGAGGGGAAGCATCATGGCGAGCATCACTGAACAAAAACTGATTTTTTATTTATATTAAAGGTGATTTGGTCAGAGTTTTTGGGTCTGATTGCGGGGACGTGATGAAGCCTTCTATTTGATGTAGCACTCTAAACATTACCATACTTTATATAGCGTGGTGTATGGATGACGTATTTCTGTAGTGGACCCTGAAGGCAGCATCTCCGTGATTCCCTCGTTTCCTTTTGGATTATTGCAGAAAATAATCTCGATGGCAAACACACTAATGATCCCTACATGTTTTGTTTAAAAAAAAACTCACCTTCTTTACAGGGAGTAAAAAGTGCTATAACACTTTCTCACTTCCTTGGTTTTCGCACTTATTCCTGCAGGACTCTTTTAGGAAGTACAATAAAGCCTTACGAGAGTATCATGAATTGACAACTGCTTGTGTTTTGGCAAGCTACATCAACATATTCCACTCTCTCGTTAGCCGTTTTCTCAGATGAACTATGGACAATATCACAGAATCAGGTCCGCACATGTTGGAGTTTTCCTTTCACACATCAGAATTGTAATAGGGAACTTTGTGTAAATTACTATAACCACTTTACTACTCAATACAAAATTGAGGAGAGAAATTATTGAATCAGATTCCACTCTTTTGCCCAGTGCTCACTCTCTCCCCCTCTCTCCCCCTCTCCCCCCTCTGTTTCAGGCCGGCTCCGCCCACGTCCGTATCCGCCGCGACGCCAACGAGCAGCTGGTCCTCGCTCACGTCACCAACCGCCTCCTCCCGCTCGTCTCCACGCTGAGCGTCCAGATTTTTAAAGACGACTGGAGCCGGCCCCTCCTCACGTCGGCCCTCACCTCTTCTTCTGCTCCTCCTGAAGGCTACACCTCCTCCTCCTCCTCTCTGCCTCCTCTTCTCCACGGGATGGACCCTCTGACCTCCACCCCCTCCAAACCCAGCAGCCCTCCTCCAGAGTTCGCCTTCGAGACCCCGGGGAGGAACGCTCAGCAGGTGGTCCTCCCGGCCCCCGGACACCACGGGCCCTACGGAGTTTTGGGGCTTCCCTACGGAGCGTCTCCCTACGCGGGGATGCTGAGTCAGGGGTTAGCGAGGCCCGGCGTGGGGCTGGGTCTCGGGGCGGGGTTAGGACTGGGCGTGGGCGTGCCCCCCCCCTCTCAGAGCTACAGGACTGCTTTCGGGGGGGCCACAGCTCCACTACGCTTCGGGAGCCACAACCCTTTGGCCCCTCAGTCGCAGTACAGACCGTACCGACCATAAATGTGCCGCGACAGGACTTCAAAAACGTTCTTTTTGGTGATGGAGGTGAAGTTCCCCCCCCCTCCCCCTCACCAGTGCTAAACTCCCAGAGAGGAAACAAGAGTCAGATTACAGGTGGTCTTTAGGAGAGGATGGTGAGCGTGTTGTGGTATTTATTTTACTGACAAGGGGACCAAGAGGTTTGAACGAGGTTGGATTCATTTGAGTTTTTTTTTTATCAGGATGTACGATGCGTCCTCAGTGTGGCTGACGGAAAGAAAGCAGTGTGTTCATACAGTACGACTTCTGACTATTTCGGTTATTTTGTAGGAGAAAACTTCACAAGGATCTTTTTTTGGGCAAACAACATTCCTGGCGATTGGAAATAACGGGTTGAATTAAATTCCAGCGTTACATGTTCAATCCCAGCTATTTAAAGGAAACCAGAGAGAGTAATTGCTCCACCAATTTGAGGGAGGAGGACATTTATTGTGATTTAAAAAGTGATTGTGTCGTTAAAAAACATTGAGATATCTGCCTTAAAGTGAGTGGCTTCATGAAAACATACATTATTTCATTTAAAACCCAAATAATATGTTTATTTTCAATTCTGCTCATTAATTAAATCGACATTCTTTTGACTGCAGGATGGCTGCAGACGCACATGCAGTTCATACAAACAGTGTCTCTTTGAAAAATTATGAATTCAAAACATTCCTTGAATCTGAAATTATTGATATCAATTGCAGATTTAATTTTGACTTGAAGATATTTCATTTCTGCTATGATATTACGGACGACAATGAAATTAAATGCATATCATAATTTCCTAATTGTATGACCAACCGGCCAAAAGCCAAGAATTCCCCTTTTTTTTTAAGGCATTTTTTTGTAATGACTTTTAATATTTGTTCTCCCGTAAAACATATGTTTCTTCTGACTGAATCTCCTCATGAAAACAAGTATAGACAAATGAATCAACACGTGTTTATTTCCTGCATGTTGTCAGCAGCCTCTCTGCATACAAACTCTTTTTTTTAAATATTAAAATCTTTGTATCTGCTCAAGTCAAAGTTGGATGACGGTGAATCTGTTTTATTATGATTAAACATGGAGGCTTTTAATGGATTTACAACTAAGGGTGTTTCTCAATGGCGAGTAAAGCTGCTTCAGAGCCACTATTTCAAGCATGCTACGTCATCGAGTGCCGCCGAAGTACTGTTCCAATCTCCAGCATACTTGGAAATCTACCGAGCCCGGCGTACTTCGTAGCGAGAAATATCGAGGCTGCACATGTGTAGACTCCGCGGTCTTAAAATCCCCACAATGCTTTGCGCACGGACCAATTTCCCCAAATCTGTGGCGGAAGATGTAAGAGGCGGGGCCTCTCATATGACGCACACCTGCACACTTGCTAGCGTGTTCCACTCTTTGTTTTCCAAATGCCAGGAAGTATTCTTGCCTCGCTTCTGAAGCAAGATGCTCGGCAGACATGTGCTACCAAGCAAGCGTACTCGTGATTGAGAAACACCCTAAGTGAACACCTTAAAGGTAGGGTAGGTAAGAATGGAGAAACCAGTGCGCTAGAATTTGAAAGTACGCAGCCGAAAGAAATCTGCCCCTTCCTTCAGACTTCCTTACAGAGCCCCTCCTCCAACACACACGAACGCGCACATGACCAATGAGGGCACGAGATAAGTTTGTGCACAGATGGAAGGCTGACAGGCAGGTAGGCCATCCAGTTATTTTAGCCGGGCCGGCTCAGATGATTGGTCGTGCTTTTTACAGCGCCACGGCTTCCACAGATGAAATGTATTTATTGTCAAAGCATTTAATGTATTCATTGCTATCGGGATGTTGAGAGCATTCCATGGAATATAACAAGTGTTTCTGAAGTGAATTACCTACCCTACCTTTAACTGGGATGTTGACATGGTTTCTTCTTATTTATATTTTGTACTTATCTGATTTTGGGATTGGTGTTAACAAAAACGGTTATTCCTAGATGTTCATTCCTCACAGGTCACAGGTTTCTGGTTCCTTTCTCTCAGACAGGGAATCGAAAAAGCCCCTAAACACAAATCTAAATAACATTAGAGCTGAGAAATGTACCACGTGTAGAGTAAAGAATCAACGATTGAGATATGAAGTCACTCGGCCTAAATGAGAGATATTCAATGTTTGTTTATTTATATAAAATGAAAGGATCTGGGACTGTTATTAAAAACAGGAAATGAACGTTTTCCTCATTTGTTTTTCTGCGAAACGAGAGGCAAATCCTTCAATCTGTGAATTTACTGAAGATTAAAAAGATTGTTTTTGGATTTTGTTTGGAAGTAAGAAGAACAAACAATATTCCTGATCTTGGTGCTTTTGGAAGGGGGGGGGGGGTGTCAAGGTGGTAAAAGGTATTGTAAACAGTGGGTGTTTCTGTGTTTGCTTCACTGACTTCTGAATGTTTCCCATCTGGTGAAAGAAGAATATGTTCACCTTAATTCAGAAAGTGTGATTTTGTTTTTTTAACATTACACTTGTTCCTTTAACCCTCCTGTTGTCTTCGGGTCAAATCTGACCGAGTTACTACTTTCATCAATCATAATTTTTTTTTTTTACATTCGATTGCATTAAGGCTTTATGATATCCTTCACAGTAGACATTTGAACATATAACATTGCTGATCACCACTTCCATTGAGTTTTGGATGATTTATGTACCACCCATGGTGTTCCCGGTCAAAAATGACCGCCATAAAGAAAAGGAATTAGTAACCATCCGGATCAGATAAAACACACAAATGCACACACTCGCACACACACACTCTAGATGTGTGTCCCCCCCCTTATGTGCCCAATCCCCCCATGTGAATCACACCTAGCACACACAAACACAAACACACACATACTCTAGATGTGTTCCCCCCCTTATGTGCCCAATCCCCCCATGTGAATCACACCTGGCACACACAGAACAATTTGACACATTTCCCGCTCTTATGTGCCCATCCCCCCCACATGGATCACACCTGGCACACGCAATACATGTTCAGTGTCTATTCTTTGTATATTTACATTACATTTCATTTAGCTGACGCTTTTATCCAAAGCGACTTACAATGACCGATTACAGGGACATTCTCCCTGGAGTAACTAAGGGCTAAGTGCCTTACTCAAGGGCGCACTAGTGGTGGTGTTCCAGGCGGGATTTGAACTCACAACCTTCCGATCTTCAGCCCACATCACTACTCACTGCAGTTTTCCATGTATACCAGTAGTCTGATACAATATTTACAGTTTGAAAGGGTGTTAAATGAAATTTGGTGATGATTAATGTTTTTTGTGTTAATGTAATAGCAGTTAAAACAGGACCGGTCAAATTTGACCCCGAACACCAAAGTAAGGGGGGAACGAAGACAATAGGAGGGTTAAAGGGAAGTTTAAGTCTGTTGGATCTGGTTTAAAGTGCACATCACTGATGCAAGGAGCATAACAACTGTATTTTCAGTGAGGGTTGCAAACATGTTCATTTGAACTTATTTGAATGTGAATGTTATTTACTAGGTGGCAGACTAAACTGTTCTTGCTGGTTCTGGTTCTGGTGGCAGTAAGTAAACAAAGGATCAGGATCAGACCACAGTTGTAATCATATCTGTGTGTTCATGTTCCCACAAAACACACAAATATCTGGACACATTTTGTCTTCAATTTTCCTTAATTATCCGAGCTTCTCCAGATCTTTCCATGTACTGCTTGAAGAAGTACCAGAACCACTGCTTTAAAGGGGACCTATCATGCACAATGCACTTTTTGATGTCTTTTATACATAAATATGTGTCCCCGGTGTGTCAGGGAACTCACGCAGCGTCAGAAAATAAAACCCTCTCTCTTTTCCTCCGTACCCAAATCTCTAAAAACGGCGGTACAACGGAGCTGATCCAGATTTGCGTCCGATATGACGTAAATGAATGTATGATCCGTTTGGTATTTCGAGCAAAACACATCATAGACATGTTTTTATATATTTGTATATATCTGAGACCCATAATATATGCCTAAAAATAGCATGATAGGAGACCTCAACGTTTGTCTAATTACTCCTTGTCAAAAATTACATGTACATATTGTAACTTATAACTGAAGGCATAAAAACTGAGATAAGTTGTTGAGCCTCATCATGTGGATCTGACACTGTGATAAAGAAAGGGAGGGATAGTTTAAGAAGCTGCCTCCACATCATACAAGTTTAATATGTAAGGAAAGCTTCAGCTGCCTCTCTGTAATTCGTTTGCTCCTCCAGGCGTCTCTGATCTTCATCACTGCGCTCCAGCAGAGGCTAGTTGCTCCAGCAGAGGCTAGTTGCTCCCTCAAGGCATCATGGGAAACGTAGTCTCCTCCTTGAACCCTGACGAGACCTCCTGACCTCACAGCTTCTGTTTACACACCTGAAGAGCAAGTACGTGCATCAACGCAGATATAAAGGGTTGAAATAGAGGGAGTGTTATTTCCTGTTTAATGGGAAACATACCTGTAAGTGTTAGAAAACCTTTATTCCAAGCATACACACAAACATGCATACATAAAAAACACGAGATAGAAAACTGAGATACTCAACTAACGCATCCTTTTTTTCAATTCACAATGAAAATAAACATATTTACCATGGTTGTTTTTGGCCAAATGTTCAACTAAGTGCATTTCAAGAGTGCATTAATAAAAACGTCAAATTTGTGTAATATTTAGATTTTGGGGTGGGGGGGATTTATGAAAAATGCTGTAAAATAAGGCTCTAATCGGTGCAATGGAATAAAAAAATCCAGTCATCCAGCCACGCAAGGTCCAGTCCAAAACCCTATACTCAAAAATGTGGACTTTCTACTTAAAGTGGACCTATCATGCTATATTTGAAAAATATATTGTAGGGCCATACCTATACAAAACATGTCTGTGAAGTTTTTGTTTCAAAATACCAAACAGATCCCCCATTGTAGCCATGCCTCATACTGCTCAAACCCCTCTTTGAAGCCCTGTAAGAGAAACGCGGATCTTGGGTCCTTAGCTTGAAAAAAAAAAGAAGCGGAGCTAATGCCTGATCAGAATTCTACCGGAGATAAAGTTAAATTCGGTTGTGATAAAATGCCATCCTGTTCTAAACCACATCAAGGATTATTTCTGAAACAGTATGGAGCTCAAATGCTTTTTCTCTTGCAGGTTTATCACAAGGTGAGTTCCTTTTTTTATTTCCTGCTTTTTAAACACGTGCTCTCCAGTACAGGTTAGCTCTGAGTGTTAGCCAGGCTTGCTAATGTAAACAAAGACGAAATGACATCCAAAACACGTCAGGCATTGTTTCTGATAGCAACTTTCTGTGGGTCCGCCGACGTCACCACGGATGGACACGTCAGTTCGGATGGAAATCTGGATTAGTTGTACCCCCGTTTTTAAAAGATTTGGGTACGGAGGAAAAGAGAGGGTTTTATTTTCTGACGCTGCGTGAGTTCCCCGACACACCGGGGACACATATTTATGTATAAAAGACATCACAAAGTGCATTTTGCATGATAGGTCCCCTTTAAAGTGCAAAGACTGGAGACTTCAGTGTGATCTAAAAATAAGCAAGGAGCTGCAAAAAAAGCGAGAAACTAAAAAGCATCTTAACCAAAACATTAAACGGGAAGGTCTCGGTCCGTGGAGCTCATGTTTTCCCCTCTGTTGGCACACGGCACAGACCCAACATGTTCCTCCCCTCGTGTTTTATCCCTGCCACACGCTGCCCTGCCTGCGTAACAATGTGTGACACACTTTAGCAACTTCACAGTGTCTGGTCATTATTTTGTCCCCTGCAATCATGTTAGTCCCTCGGCTCGCTGTTCGCCCAGAAGATATTCAAATGAGTGTGAGTCTGAGGCGAGGAGACAGCTTGGAGTCGCAGCGTGTTAGGAGGGTCCTGACCCGCTGCAGAGAGAGCGCCTGGTCTCCAAAAACCTCCAAAAACCTCCATCAGGCCAGAGTTCCTCCTCCTCCTTCTTCTGCACCAGCACTCATCGATCAGTGAGCGTGTTTCTAACGAGAGGAGAGGAATCGCAGCGTTTTCCCTCTCTGTTTTCACAGGAGTTTAGTCCATTAACCGAGCTGGATGTTCACGGGCTTTGTGCCAACATGTGACGCAGTGACTGTGGAAGTGCCAAACGATGAGATGAGATGTAAACTGCAGGAAGAGAAACACTTGAACTGTGAACCCTCTGTGTGAGAAATGAAAGCTGCCGGCTGGAGCTCACAGCTCAGTGTTTCTCACCAGGACACGCTGTGTGTATCACTAACGATGAGGAATGCTTTTCTCATCCCCTTAAAAAAACATTTGGGAAAATATTTGTACATGAATCCCTCTCCTGTAGTGTAGGTTTCCATGCATGTAAATGGTCTGCAAAGGCTGAAATGCCTGTGTTCCCCTCCTGCCTGAAACACCTCCATTGAACTCCTTAGTTCACTTACTGAACATAGTGACATCACTATGTAACACTTACGCTTTTATCAATTCTATCAATTTAGCACTAAAATGACTGCACAGAGACACAAAATCCCTGAAAATAGATTTAAAAAAACAATCACAAAGGCAGACCAATATATTACAACATTAGGCGCGTTCACACCAAGTACTTTTCCCACAGTAGTTCATGAGAACTTTAGTTCATGAGAGTTCTTTTAGTTCTGACGAACTAAAGCAGATCGCGTTCACACCAAAATGAGTTCCTGGGGGTGGATTAGGCAAATGAGCCGCTGACGTCACTTCTTCTTCTTCTGCTTTGGTTTTCCTGGCAGGCTGCAAACAACTTCACGGCGAGTACAGTAGGTGGCGGTATGCACCTTAAAGTTGCAATTCGCTAAAAAACCGAGAGAAGAAGAAAAAAAACTTCCGCTTCCGCTGTATGCTTCTGCTTACCTTCCGACCTCAGACACGGTATGGAGTTGACGTTTTGATGGTCGTGTTATACAGCTTCGTAACGGAGTTATTTAAGCCAATAACTCAGCCACAAATAAAAATACAGATCGACCATTCAAATGCAATAGAAATGCTGAGTCGGAGGCGAAGGCGGTTAAGAAGCCTTAACAAAAGGATTAGACGACGAAATCACACGCGATGGACATGTTTCGCCGTTGTACAGCCGAGGATGATGGCCGTTATCACGCCCAAAGAACAGCAATGGTACGTTCATTAAATCACATTAATACTATCTAATGTAGGATTTATGGAGTTATGTAGGGCTAATTTGTGTCTTTGTATGTGTTCCAGATATGCGAATACTACGGAACTCTGGGTGAACAATAGAACGTCGGCCTGGTGGGAGGTGGTGCCAACGTGCAGTGGATCGAAGATTTCCGAATGTCCAAGGGCTCTTTTCAACTCCTCTGTATTCGCCTGGAAGCAACGTTGTGGAGAGGCATCTGAACAGCATGGAAATTGTAAATTGACAATAAAGCTGATATTTTGTACAGTGCATTTGGTTCTCTTTTATTTACCAGTCAACAGACACAATTACAATAGTGCAGACACACCTTAGTGCAAAGATTAAATGTCAGTATCAAAACAGTACTCATACTGTATATTTGTATATTAATGAGTATATTATGTTAAATGTGTGTTAAAGACAATGGGATGAGGTTGAAAGCTCTTTAAAAACTTTTGTATACATACATGTTAACATACATGTTAAGCATGCACACCTGAAGAACTACGTTACACACACACAGGTTAGTCTGTGTACCGCTGCACTGCTGCTGGTTTAAACAAAGACAGTCATGATGCTAGTGCCGTGCATGTAGGTTCTCTTTTATTTATCAGCATATACATTTAATAAAAAAATAAGACATAAATATAAGAAGTAAAAGTCAAATATTCAATAAAAGATCAATTAAATAAAATAAAATAAACATTTCTGAAAATATTTTTTACATGAATCCGTTTTCTGTAGTGTGTTCTATAGGTTTTAGTGCATGTAAATGGTCTTCAAAGACTAATTTCCCTCGGTTCCCTCTAGAGGGAGTTTCTCTCCCGCACACTCCCCCCTCCCCCCCCCCTGCCTGAAATGCCCCCATTAGAATTCATTGTTTACTTCCTGAACATAGTGACATCCCTATGTAACACTTGCGCTTCTATTGGCTAGCAGTACAATGATACAAGGAGACACACAATCACAACAAACATTGATAAAAAAACAATCACAAGGACAGCCCAATATAATACAAAAATGAGAACAAAGACGTAATCGGAAACGAAAGAGATTATATTTGTCACAATACTTTATTCTGGTGTCTCATGGGGTTGCTAAGACATTTAAAGTCTTCATAAAATATTAAATTAACAAGTACTAAATGTGCATCACACGCACACACACACACACACACACACACACACACACACACACACACACACACACACCCAGTGTCAGCAGCCTCCCATCACCCGTCCCAAAACCTGTTTTAAGTGCCTCGTCTGAAGAATTTAATTTCCTCCCCGAGCGGATAATCCGTCCTCTGTTTTTGTTCCGTGGCTTTTGGAAGAGATTTTGAACAAACAATCAAAGAAGTACTTTGGCCCCGCGGCTTAGCTTCTGCTCCCTGAGCGGTGAGCGTCCCTAAGCCTCTGGAAAGGTCCCCGAGCATTTTCAAGTTGAGTGCCGCGGGGCGTGTGTATTACTGTTGACTTCACATGCTTGTTACAAAACAAATGGGGTAGAGCCTCTGTAATCTGTGCCGAAAATCCCTGAAAATGAATGAGATCTGTGCTTTCTGGGTCAGACACTGTGTGTGTGTGTGTGTTTTTCAGCGTGTGTGTACTTGTTTGGCTGAATACAATACAATTTGTGTTTGCATAGTTGTTGTTTTGTTGAAATCTAGTAAAACTGGTCTTTTGGGGCAAGTTTTTGGAAGCAAATTACCGACAAAAGGACAGTGTTTGAAGCTCTTTATGTGCAGAACAATTACTAAACCCATCGGTGCATCAGAACATTTTTTGTTACGAAATCGACTCTTCTTTCTCGCGATTAGGCGCTTTCACACTGCTGTACTTTCCCCACAAAGGTTCATGAGAACTTAGTTCATGAGAACTCTTTAGTTCTCATGAACTAAGTACAGATCGCGTTCACACCGGAATAAGTCCCTGGGGGAGGATTAGGCAAATGAAGCCGCTGACGTCACTTCTTCTTCTTCTGCTTTGGGTTTACTGGCAGGCCGCAAACAACTTCAGGGCGTATACTGCCACCCGAAGTCCCCGGCCGGAAGTCCCCGGAGTTGGGGACTGGCTTCAGTAGAAGCTGCTGGGACTCCCAGCAGCTTCTACTGAAACCTTCCGAGTAAATCGCCAGAACGCCGACACCTCCTCATCTCCACCGCTCCCATGTTTTCTTTTGTGTTGCCATAAATTAGTCTCTCTGCGTTTGTGCGCTGGGCTAATGCTAATGCTAATAATGCTAATGCGAGGATAATAAAATGGCGGCTTCACAACACTTTTTTTGAGTTTTACGGGGCGTGGTTTGCAATCCGCCCAGCCAATCAGACATAGGAACCTTTTTCTCCCTTGAAAGACGGAAAAGGGTAAAAAGGTTCTCATGAACAAATTTTTGTTCCGGCTCTTTTTGGTGTGAACGCAACATTTCGGAACTATATCGGAACTAAAGTGGGAAAAGTACTGCGGTGTGAACGCGCCTAATGTGTTGTAAATCAAATCTGAAAGGTGATTTAAGTCCCAGTTTTAAGGGGAAACAAACCTCGGATAAAAGTGGTTTTTCGTTTAGTAATCTTGGTGATTTTACGGATGAACGGTTTTTGTCATTGGAGGTCTCAAACTTAAAGGTCCCCTATTATACTGTTTTTCATCAATATATTATAGGTCTCAGATATATACAGAACCTGTCTCTGATTGGCTGAAACACCAAACAGATCATTGCAGCATCCCATAATCCCCTCTGTTTCAGCCCTGTTTCAAAAGTGCTGTTTCTCTGTCTGTTAATTTAGATGAAAATAAGGAGCCCCTCCCCACGCCCCTCTGAGAGATATTTGGTTAAAAAGAACACAATGGTGCTCTAGGAGGAGATTCAGGTGATAAGGTGGGGGGGGGGGGGGGGGGGGGGGGGTTACCTTGGTTGCTGATTGGCTAATGGTTACACAAGACAAAAAACTCATCGTGATATCATAAAGTCTGACCAGCTCATTTTCAGTAGTTCCCTTGTAGCCTTTGTTATCTTTTTAATTCTGGAGATTGAATTTATGTTTAAAAAAAATCACTAAAAGTGCATGGTGTTAATATGTTGAGATTATCCTGCTGTACAAAACACAGTGTAGTGTAAAACGATCTGAAAAATCCCATTGCTTTTTGTGGAGGGAACCCTTGCAATGCTTACTTCCGGGTCGGCGTACAAAGATATGTCATGTCTGCACCGATCTATAGACGTCTCTTAGTGCACAGCATGCACCGGGATTTATCCCATTAGTATCAACAAGGATTTAGAGTTTGTTAAGTTGTTGCAGAAGCAGTTTGCACTTCCTGTTGGAGTCACAGAGGATGTGTACAGATAAAAAGATCCTGCGTGAAAACATGTATAAATAAATGCAGCTCCGTTCTGGCAGCAGTGTCGATGAGATCGTAGATTATTAGGCTGCTGCTCTGCTAATTGGTGTGTGTGTGTGTGTGTGTGTGTGTGTGTGTGTGTGTGTGTGTGTGTGTGTGTGTGTGTGTGTGTGTGTGTGTGTGTGTGTGTGTGTGTGTGTGTGTGTGTGTGTGTGTGTGTGTGTGTTGTAATGTTGGCAGCGAACACTGTGTACAGACAGGCAGGATCACTGCATCTGTTTACAGCGACCTGCGGATTAAATCAGACCTCACACTTCAAATAGAGACTAATCCAACACACACACTCTCACACACACACACACACTTTCTCTGAGTCCAGCGGGAACATTAAAGTCGGCGACATAATCCATCGAGTTCAAATGGAAACAGTTAGAGTTGTAATCATTGAGAGGGTGTGTGTGTGTGTGTAACATCCTAGCAGCAACACACACACACACAAACACACACACACACAGTCTCTTGTTTTCGTGCCTTAGTGGATTTTTTATTTGTGTCATAGTGGTGGAAAGGAACTAAGTACTATTTACAGTACATTAAGTACTGTTTTTAAGTACAAATTGAGGTACATTTGAAGCTACTTTATACATCTCACAGACAAACAATGCACTTTTTACTGCACAACATTTATCTGAGAGCTTTGGTTTCTTTACAGTTTCAGGTTATTAAAAAAACAAACATATTAAACTGAAAACAATGATGTATTATAAATGAACACATGATGCTGGTGAGGTGCAGTGACTCTGCCTCAACAGCAGGGCGGCGCCAGAGATCTGAACTTGAACTCTTCTGAGTTTGATGTTGATGCTGCTTGACAATCACACACACACACACACACACACACACACACACACACACACACACACACACACACACACACACACACACACACACACAGCACTCTCTCTATACATTGTTAATGGAGTGCAGCACTGTGAGCGTGTGTGTGCAGTGAAATGTAAACAAGGCATTGCATATAAATTCAATTTAATATAAAAAATGGAAAATAAATAAACTGTAAATATAAAACGAATATATATTCACCTCTTGAGTTTTTCTCTATACATCAAATATACAGAATAGGTTAGTATACAATAAAATACACCAATCTACAACTAACAACATATAAACATAGTATAATGTATACTGTATGTACACAATCGGATACTTTGTATTCAATATTTGTTGTATTTCTGCCAGAAGCCAAAACATGACATTTAAAATCAAGTGGAAGTCAATAACAGTTGATTCAGATGGAACAAGGGAGTGTGTGTGTGTGTGTGTGTGTGTGTGTGTGTGTGTGTGTGTGTGTGTGTGTGTGTGTGTGTGTGTGTGTGTGTGTGTGTGTGTGTGTGTGTGTGTGTGTGTGTGTGTGTGTGTGTGTGTGTGTGTGTGTGTGTGTGTGTGTGTGTGTGTGTGTGTGTGTGTGTGTGTGTGTGTGTGTGTGTGTGTCGCCATACGTCTGTTGCATTAACATTAGTGGAAATATCGACTGTGTGTGTTGAGGGGGTTAGATGGTTGGTTGGTTAGCAGAAACACTCAAAGGGCAGCAGGGTGAGCCGTGTTTCCATACAAGAGATAACTGCCAGGGGGCGAGAGGGGGATGCTGTGTGTGTGTGTGTGTGTGTGTATAAGGGCATGGAGAGAAGAGGTAAACAAGGCCCAGAGGTCAGAAAAACGAGCATTTGACCTGAATTTCGCTGATTTGAAGGTCAGGATGCCTGTTTGGGAAGAGGCGAAACGATACACATTTCCTAAAGGTTGAAGCATTTTCTAACCTGGGAACTGAGAGAGGTTACTATGATCTTTATTATGTTATAAATAAATATATCCACACAGGGTGGAGGGGAAAAGCTCCTAAAGGCTACAACCTACCATAACGTTTCATTACAATCAGGTCTGTAGTTTTTCCATTATCAATTACAGGTACAGAATGTCAGACACCAGTTAGTTTGGTCCTTCCTGGTTACCATCCTGTTTCTGTTTCCTGAAAGGCACGGTTCATTAATTGTCCTGCTGAACAAGAAACTCTTTACCAAAACGTTATTATTCTCACTGGTAATGTTTTCATCATAATAATTATTAACGAGGATAAGCCGACACATCTCAAAGGTCAAATAAAAACCTCCACCTGCCTGTAGATCTGTGATTGGCCCAAGAGAGGGAGCCAAGAGTAAGAGAAAAGAGACGTTTACCCCCCAAAGTCCCCCCCTTCTCTCACACACACACACACACACACAAACACACACACACACACACACACACACACACACACACACACACACACACACGCACAGACACACAGGAGCTCCCCGTCACTCTTGACTAACCACATTTGAGGCTCATGCAGAGCGACAGGGGGTCTCCGGGTCAGTCTCGGAGTCTCAGGACCTCGCTGCCCGCCAAACTGTCTCCCTCTGTCCACACACACACACACACACACACACACACACACACACACACACACACACACACATATGATTTTCTGAAATGTAAATCACCGGTTATATCGTATGTTATTATATTAGAAAAAATACAAATAATGATACAAAAATATATAATCCCCTTTTTAAGTTGGTTGAATACACATTTATTCAGGTTGATTTAAATATGACCTTTTATTTAAATACAGTTATTAATTGATTGTTTTAAGATATCTTGGAAATCAAGTATTCCTGCTCCCCAGAGGATGAACCCTTTTTATTGAACCCGTTAGATTAAGAGATTATTTCTAGTTCATTGTATCTTATTTAATTATGAATTACTTATATTTAAAACATATCATTTTTATATATTGTATTCCTCATTTTGTATTCATTTAAAAGTAACAACTGTCACAAAAAACAAATTTCCCCATGGGGTAATTTAACTATTTCTGATGAATAATTAGTTTAAATATTGTATTAATCATATAGTGGTTGATATCACAGTGATGGCTGCAGCCTGGGAGAAGCAAACATATCAAGAGTTTCTCTGCTTTATAGAACTGTGCAGAAATCTGGCTGACAGTCATTAAGACATTCCTCTCCACGCTGAGACATGGGCCTCTTTGTGTGTGTGTGTGTGTGTGTGGGTGGGTGTGTGTGTGTGTGTGTGTGTGTGTCTGTCTGTCTGTCACCCTGGTGTCTGTGTTTGGACTTCCTCGCTGTGTGTCTTCAGTCTGGAAGGTGGAGCAGCAGCAGCAGCATGGACGAGGAAATGTGGCTCGAATCATCGAATCCTGAGACGAACCAAGCCATAGAACTCACCGGGAGCTGCTCTCTGATTGGCTGCCAGACTGGAAGTGAAATACACATCACGACCACAGGATGAGGAGGCAGATTTAACGCTGAGGTAAGACACATGCATGTTCACACTCCACAATAACCCCAAGCAGGCTCCACTCAGTGTGCCAACTAAGAAACATATTGATTTGTGGGTGTGCTGTTGATGTACACTATTGTCCCACAATGCATTGCAACAGAACTCTTAAGTGGTAGCCTACTTGTCATGTAGAAAAGAGTTGTGTTGTGTGATTGTTTTGGGCGACCCACCAGTGAGGTGTTTAAGACTGGAGTTTGTAGTAGTGTGTGTGTGTGTGTGTACTTGTGTATACGTGTGTGTGTCCATCAGCCATGCGTGAGTGTGTGATTTGCATGGTTCCTGAAATAGTTGTACTATAATAAGTTCACGCTGACAGACAAACATTAGGAAATGGATTTGTGGTGGAAAGTTTGCAGTAATACATCTTAAAGCAGCGAGAAAAAGACATGTGGACACAAAGCATGCAACAATTTACGAACAGAGGCGGAGTGAGTCACACATCTAGTCCAATAACAACCTTGAAAAATACTCAAGTTTTGTACAGTATCAACATGTAAACAGACACAGCAGTCAGTCTGTGGTGAGTTAGCTTCATGGTTGAATCAAATTTGCTTTCATGCAACTACCAATAATTTCACTTATCAATTAATATCCGAATAACCAGATCTTCTCCAACAATCGACAATTTGTTCAGTCTATAAAATGTAATAAAAACAAGGCACAACATGGCTGTTACATGTTGCCAAACCTAATCAAATATTTCTCAAACTAGAAGTCACAAACCCAGAAATATTCAGTTCAAATGACACCGTGAAAAAGCTGCATTTTAGAAGCTAAAGCCAGCATTTCTGTTAGTTTTTGAGGCGTTGTTTTTCACTTTAAATATAATAATGTAATAATTGTTTCTTAGACTGACTTATGTACTGATTTTACTTGTTTGGGTATAGTTTATTTACCAGTTGTTTGTGAGTTGATTGTTTGATAATCTGTCATCGTTGTGACCGTTAGAGCTCAATATAAATTGTGTGTGTGTGTGTGTGTGTGTGTGTGTGTGTGTGTGTGTGTGTGTGTGTGTGTGTGTGTGTGTGTGTGTGTGTGTGTGTGTGTGTGTGTGTGTGTGTGTGTGTGTGTGTGTGTGTGTGTGTGTGTGTGTGTGTGTGTGTGTGTGTGTGTGTGTGTGTGTGTGTGTGTGTGTGTGTGTGTGTGTGTAAGCTTCAGCGTGGGCTCCATCAGAGGGCAGTAGAGTTCAGAAGTTGTTCTGCGTGTTTTGTGCAAAAAGTGCCGACCCTAGCGTTCTGCCCGCTGTGTGTTAGAGCTCTCATCGTTGTTGCATACGTGTTGATTTGACTCAAAGTATCTCTCAGTGTTGACGGGATTATATCACAGTTAATAACACAACCAATACATATATTTTTTTAAAGCCCCCAAAGCCACAACAGATCACAGAAACAGTGAAAATCCAACTCGAGGTCAAAAAACATTCTACAGTTGTAACGAGATTACAGAAACTCATCGAGCATATTTTTGTCTTCTTTTATTATTTTAGCCTTAAACCAAGAGGTGAACAGATAACAAGACAAACACACACACACACACACACACACACACACACACACACACACACACACACACACACACACACACACACACACACACACACACACACACACACCTGCTGACCTCGCTGTATTGGAGGATGTTTGTGTTCCTGGATTACATCTGTAAAGTCAGGATTAACCTGCACATTAAACACCCTGCAGACACAAATGACAGCCTAAAGGCCCGTCATTTCCCACAATCCTTTGCTGTTTCCTGCTGGAGATGATTTCGCTCATCTGTTTGTGTATTTCTTTATTTGATTTTCATATTCAGACAGTGCAGTATCAGCAGGTCAGCACTGCACAGTGTTAATAAGTACAATTCAGAGGTACTAATGTTACTTCTCCTACAGTATATTATAGAGGAAAATATATTACTTTTTAGAGCTACAGTTACTTTGATTTGACATACATTACATAATATCATGGCTTTAGACTTGAAGCAATCAAACATGCATTAAAAAGGATGATTAACTTGTCCCAATACAAAAATCAGTCAGTCAAAGGTTGATCAGTTAAATGCTGTTTAAACTTTACTCATCAGTTCAGCTCATAAGTGCACAAATTCCTGTTCGTGGAATTCCTCTTGTGCTCACAATATCCTCATAAATATACAATATAATTCATAACTTTTGTTGCTTTTGAATACTCCTACTTTTGATACTTCAGGTACATTGGTTCATAATCTTTTTGTGTAGGACTTTTACTTCTAAGTGAGTATTTTAACATTGTTGTATTAATGCTTTTATTTTAGTAAACGACCTGAATAACTCTAGAGCACATGTGTCAAACTCAAGGCCCGGGGGCCAAATCAGGCCCTTGGTGGATTTAATTTCGGCCCGCAGGATAATTTCTAATTACTATTAGATCTGGCCCGCCGGTATATTGCACGCACACCTTCACTCCATCCTGAGGGTCTCCTCCGCTCAGAGCCTGACCCCAAACATTGATGAACTTGCACCCAAGATGAGATGCCAAGTATCTGGCTTGAACTAGCATCACAGAGCAGCACACTGAGTTTACATGGATGTTTCCTTCTGCACTTTTTCTCTCACGACAACAGGGCATGTTTGGTTTTTCTTTGAGGGAAATGTTTTTGAAGCTGTTGTTGGTCTGTGGAGAAATGTAATCATAAGAAATGACTCGGGAAAAGCAGCAGATAGAGCCATAAGAAATGAATGCAACTGATTATTTAATGTTTAATGTTGTTTTTATAGGCAATAATTTAAGCTTTGGTAGTTCCAGGTTTAATATGTGCAATAACTTCATTTCAATAAGTTCTGCAATAAACATTGAACCAGTCCGGCCCTCAACTAGTACCCATTTTTTAATTTTGGCCCACTGTGTGTTTGAGTTTGACACCCCATCACTAGAGTAAAGGTAGCAATACAAAGATGTATATTTAAAAGATGAACTACTCTGTTACATGAAATATGAATCAAGGACGGTACAGGAGAAATTAACCATATTTCAATTGTAAATAATAATCTATATTTTTTATAGGGAGTATACAATTATATATTTTTCCTCCGAATAGTGGAATACCTTCCCCCCCAATGTGTATTTGTATAGTAATTACTCACCTGGTGTTAACCTGTATTCTTGAAGAAGACATCGTTTTTCTCTCAATCCTCCACACATCCAACAGCAATATATATATATACACTTTATAAACTGTCACACAGCTCGTTCAGTTAATAATCCAAATCTCTTTTATCCAGTTGTATGCTCACTACTTGCAGGGTGTCCGCGGGGTCTTAAAAAGTATTACAAGTTGATAAATCAATTCAGCGAAAATGAAGGCTATTAAAAAGTATTAAAGGGCATTTTCCAAGGTATTACATTTTGTAGCTTGTTTCCAATAAGTATATAAATTGTCCAAAGAGGTTGTATTCTACAGTCTGCCTGAATGTAATCATTGCGTAGGTGTGTAGTGTGATTCTGTGTAGTTTATTTATGGCTTCCCGTTGGATTTGACGTCATCTGAACAGGACATCGCACGCTCACTGCTTGATAGCGCGCGAAGGTCCGTTTACGCCGGTTGTTAAACAACATCGTTATGGGGAAATGCAAGTTTGCGTCCAAATGGTTGGAAGATAAGGAGGAAGGACAATCAATACTGTATATAGTAAATGTGAGGTAAAGTGTGTCGCCAATGTAACCGGTTAAAACTCAAAGTGGCGATGAGGTCTTAAAATGTATGGAAAGGGTCTTAAAAAAGGTCTTAAAAGGGATTACATTTGACTTCAGGATTCCTGCATATACCCTGTACTTCACAAACACAGGACTTGTACCATAAAATGCAGTATTTAAAACACTTAGTCTTCAATAGTCCCCCACTATTCATCATATTCCTTTAAGTACACTAACCTGAAAAAGTACCAAACCAAAGAATGGAGGAAAAATCCGATGAAACGAACATTTCTGCGTATTTAAACAGTGATCAGAATAAAATAATGTCTACTCCTTTGAGTCTCCCAGCTTGAAACTGAACCACAGAAGACAGTGGCTGCACAGTTTCCCTGTAAAACACATTAAAACACTTCCTTCTGGGTCCCAAACTTCAAACCTGAGATGAACAGGTTAATTCTCTGTTGTACATGCAGGGGGCGACATGAGGACTGCTACACACACTCATGCACGGTGTGTGTGTGTATTTGAGTTATATCTAGTTAACTACCTCAAAATTAAACTGCACTTAAAAGGTTATTTCAACATCAACACGGCCTTAAAGGGAAAACAAGTCAACAAAACAAACATCATAATTTAAATAGAAAAATAAAATAGAAGCAGTGGTGCACAGTTTATCACTTTATTAAAACTATTAAAACAGATTCATCAAAAACATGATGATGTCACAGTGTCCCCCCCCACTGAGTTTGATTGACAGGTCGTCTACACAGGAAGTAAACACACACACACACACACACACACACACACACACACACACACACACACACACACACACACACACACACACACACACACACACACACACACACACACACCATTTTCCACTCTAACCAAAACATTTTCCTAGATTGAGCATCATCAAAATACCTCTATTTGTTATGAGACACATTTAATGACAGCTGTTGGTTTTAAGATTGGTTGATAATCGTGATTTCTTTATTTCTTTAAGTCACTAGCATTTTGGTTTCGTAAAAGTGAATAGAAATGAGAAAAAGGAACCACTTTATTTGCTGTAAAGCCACTTCAATGAAAATACTCACAAATGTGTTGGTTTAACGCTGTAAGGTTTTTCCTTCACGAGCTAACATTTACTACCCTAAATCATTTGAATTATGATGTTTACATTTAAGCGAAATGGCCACCCGTCCTACCTGCAGTGCTATTTGAGAGTCAGTCACCGACTCTAAACGTCTGTTGGTGATTACACACAGATTACGTTTGTTATTTATAATAGTTTACAGCAGAATTCTGTAAAGATGGGCTTTTTAGTTGTTGCCATCTTTCCTGACATTGAATTTCGTTCAGCGAAGAGATATGTTTGTAGTATTTATTCAGCGATGTTTAGTTTCCTCTGATGCTCTGCAGTGCTACATCGCTGTATCTGGTATCTTTCAAATCGCTTGTAATACTGCAGGAATCAAAGAAAAACTGCATTTTAAAATATGTCATTTTAAAATGCAGTTATACAATTATGTAAGTTTTAGTTCAATTCAATTAGAATTTTTTTGTTTTGTGCCACGGCTAAAAAAGCCAGCAAGCTGCAGATTTTCAATTTGTTTTACTAAGTAGGCCTTGTAAAAAATATTATTGATGTATTTTGCGTACATGCTTTGTATGAACAAACTATGTATGCTGTGTTTCAATTGTCTTCTCTTTCTCAATAGTACATAAAGACATACCGACGAAATTTAAAACTGCCGTCGCATTAATACAATGTTATTTAAAAAAAAATGCAATAATGATTGATGGAAAGGATTATCAGAAATGTAAGTATATTTTAAATATTGCTATTTACGGCTGTGGCGCAGTGGACTAGTGCGTTGATGTTCGGATCAGGGGAGCACAGGTTCAAACCCCACTGCAGTCAGCATGTCGTTGTGTCCCTGAGACACTTCACCCCAAATTGCTCCTGTGGGGATTGCCCACAGTATTGAGTATGTAAGTCGCTTTGGATAAAAGCGTCTAACCAGTAACATGTAATGTAATGTAATGTAAATAGGAAGCTTCATTGTGTTATTTAAAATTAGTTTGCACCCCTTGTAGATATTTAGAACATTAAAAACAACAATTTACCCTACAGCGATGTTAGCATGAAATATTTGTTTATCGTAGGTTGAAATTTAAAAAATGCAAACGTTTAGTAAAATAATCTTTACGACGTACAAATAAATATTTTTCATGTTGTCATTAACGAAAACAAGGGTAAATGTTTTTATGGTTTGTTTTTTATATATTATTATGCATGACATTTTACTATATATTTTTATTTCTTTTACCGTTGGGAAATGCGATATAATTTTTTCCTTATATTGCATATTTACAATTAATTAACATGAGTTAGAAAAGATAATTTCCTCTCAGATGTAAAATATAGACACAAAAAAAGTAAATAAAACGTTAGCATAAGACGACATTTTTGTTGTCATATTTTGCAACTCTCTCCAAATTTAGATTTTCCTTTTCACTGTTATTCAACATTTCTAAATCATGTCACTTTAAATTTAAGTTGTGTATCCTATTTTAAATATCTTGTCTTAAATTAAAAATGATCGTCACTAAACCGTCAAAACAGAGATTGAAAGTGCCGCAGTGATCTGTGTGTGTTGCTGTAAACAGTCAGTTATTATGTGTGTGTGAAATATAATTAGACTGATATGTTCACGTTACATCATAATAATAATAATTAATCGGTTTACTCTAACGCTGCACACTGCTTTTATTTATTTATTTTTCAACAGTAATTCAGCCACAGTGTGATTTTAACAAACACAATATGTTAAGCTCACAATATAACAGCTGCTGAGACTATATTTGTATTAAAATAAGACAAAATTCAGCCAATAAATTGCGATAATTCTCCTTTTTTTGAATAATCGCTGAACAGCAAATAAGAAATGAAATAAGTTGCAGTTACTTACAGTTACTGGTGACATATTCAGGTAGACCTTTGCTCTTCTGTTACTGCTGAGACACAGCTGAGTTGTTTTTTTACGCCTGTTTCAGATTCTGGTCTGTCTTGAAGGAGTGACGCTGATGTAATTGCTTCTGAGAGGAACGCACAGAGCTAATCCCCGAAAACAGAGAGAGGGTGACCCTGAACACACCTCAGTTAAAACGCAGTTTCACACACAGTCACAAAGAACTTCATTTTCAAAAGAAAACACAACGCAAACAGGCGGCTCGGTGTCACCTACCTCCCGCAGCGTGACCTTGGCAAAATGCACCGTCAACCACAGCGGCCATTTTGTGTCCTTGAACAGTTGTTTCTATATGTGCAGGTAAAAAAAACATAAGACTTTTGGAAACTGGAAGCAGCTTCATTCGGACCTTCGCTTCGTCTGCAGGCCACACAGCGAACACCTGCATTAAAAAACACCCCCTAGGAGTTTGTGTGTGTGTGTGTGTGTGTGTGTGTGTGTGTGTGTGTGTGTGTGTGTGTGTGTGTGTGTGTGTGTGTGTGTGTGTGTGTGTGTGTGTGTGTGTGTGTGTGTGTGTGTGTGTGTGTGTGTGTGTGTGTGTGTGTGTGTGTGTGTGTGTGTGTGTGTGTGTGTGTATTTTATTCCTCACCCCCCTCTCTCACCCCGACAGCCTCCCTTTCTTTGTGTTCTTTTCATTTTTGTAACCCAACTGTTTCCACAGACCCGATGACCTCTCTGTTGATGCTACAGCGGCGGCCATCTTGTTCCATTAGACTGTAGTGGAACTGTGTGTGTGAGTGCGTGACTGTGTAGGGGGTGTGTGTGTGTGTGTGTGTGTGTGTGTGTGTGTGTGTGTGTGTGTGTGTGTGTGTGTGTGTGTGTGTGTGTGTGTGTGTGTGTGTGGTGTGTGTGTGTGTGTGTGTGTGTGTGTGTGTGTGTGTGTGTGTGTGTGTGTGTGTGTGTGTGTGTGTGTGTGTGTGTGTGTGTGTGTGTGTGTAGGAGCGTCGTCTATTGTTTGAGTCAGTTCTGATTTGATTAACAGCCCGTTGGTGTCCAGCGCTTCACTGGTCATTAACGGCTGGTCGGACTGGAAACTCTGGCAACGAGCGTGTGTGTGTGTGTGTGTGTGTGTGTGTGTGTGTGTGTGTACACAAATGAGCAATCATATGTTGTGTGTTGTCTCCGTCTCTTGGGCCCGAGGTTAAGAACGTGTGTGTGTGTGTGTGTGTGTGTGTGTGACACTTGTCCTTGTCCATAGTGTTCCATTACAGCCCTTTTTCCTACAACATTAGGGTTATATTTTTCTAAAGTTAGTTAATCATTATGCATGCAGTTGATTTACTCAGGGTACTGTGCTTAGTATTTTGAGGTAATTGTACTTTTAAGTATTTCCATTTTTGCTACGTTACATATATAAAATGATCTAAATCCACGTTTTTTTTAATATATTATTTTGGATTAAACTAGCGCACAGTATTTAAAGGAGGGCCCTATTAGGCTTTGGGGGTTTTCCCTTCCTGTAGTGACATCACTATGTAACACTCCCGCTTCTATTGGCTAGCGCTCCAACACATTGTACGTGATAGGCTAAGGGGGCGGGACATCTCTAAGAGGTTGACCAATCACAACAGAGCCGGCCAGCTAACCAATCAGAGCAGACTGGGCTCTGGTTTCAGACAGAGGGTGAAAAGAGGTGCTGCAGCACAGGCAGTATGAGAAAAATAAAGAGCTTTTTGAAGCATGGAGACATGTCCCAGGAGAGACACTACATACTGATATACACCTGAACATCAGCAGGAGAGGACTCTTTAAAGTAGAGACACTACATACTGATATACACCTGAACATCAGCAGGAGAGGACTCTTTAAAGTAGAGACACTACATACTGATATACACCTGAACATCAGCAGGAGAGGACTCTTTAAAGTAGAGACACTACATACTGATATACACCTGAACATCAGCAGGAGAGGACTCTTTAAAGTAGAGACACTACATACTGATATACACCTGAACATCAGCAGGAGAGGACTCTTTAAAGTAGAGACACTACATACTGATATACACCTGAACATCAGCAGGAGAGGACTCTTTAAAGTAGAGACACTACATACTGATATGAACCTGAACATCAGCAGGAGAGGACTCTTTAAAGTAGAGACACTACATACTGATATACACCTGAACATCAGCAGGAGAGGACTCTTTAAAGTAGAGACACTACATACTGATATACACCTGAACATCAGCAGGAGAGGACTCTTTAAAGTAGAGACACTACATACTGATATACACCTGAACATCAGCAGGAGAGGACTCTTTAAAGTAGAGAAACTACATACTGATATACACCTGAACATCAGCAGGAGAGGACTCTTTAAAGTAGAGACACAACATACTGATATACACCTGAACATCAGGAGAGGACTCTTTAAAGTAGAGACACTACATACTGATATACACCTGAACATCAGCAGGAGAGGACTCTTTAAAGTAGAGACACTACATACTGATATACACCTGAACATCAACAGGAGAGGACTCTTTAAAGTAGAGACACTACATACTGATATACACCTGAACATCAACAGGAGAGGACTCTTTAAAGTAGAGACACTGCATACTGATATACACCTGAACATCAGCAGAAGAGGACTCTTTAAAGTAGAGACACTACATACTGATATACACCTGAACATCAGCAGGAGATAACTCTTTAAAGTAGAGACACTACATACTGATATACACCTGAACATCAGCAAGAGAGGACTCTTTAAAGTAGAGAAACTACATACTGATATACACCTGAACATCAGCAGGAGAGGACTCTTTAAAGTAGAGGCACTACATACTGATATACACCTGAACATCAACAGGAGAGGACTCTTTAAAGTAGAGACACTGCATACTGATATACACCTGAACATCAGCAGAAGAGGACTCTTTAAAGTAGAGAAACTACATACTGATATACACCTGAACATCAGCAGGAGATAACTCTTTAAAGTAGAGACACTACACACTGATATACACCTGAACATCAGCAAGAGAGGACTCTTTAAAGTAGAGAAACTACATACTGATATACACCTGAACATCAGCAGGAGAGGACTCTTTAAAGTAGAGACACTACATACTGATATACCCCTGAACATCATCAGGAGAGGACTCTTTAAAGTAGAGACACTACATAATGATATACACCTGAACATCAGCAGGAGAGGACTCTTTAAAGTAGAGACACTACATACTGATATACACCTAAACATCAGCAGGAGAGGACTCTTTAAAGTAGAGACACTACATACTGATATGAACCTGAACATCAGCAGGAGAGGACTCTTTAAAGTAGAGACACTACATACTGATATACACCTGAACATCAGCAGGAGAGGACTCTTTAAAGTAGAGACACTACATACTGATATACACCTGAACATCAGCAGGAGAGGACTCTTTAAAGTAGAGACACTACATACTGATATACACCTGAGCATCAGTAGGAGAGGACTCTTTAAAGTAGAGACACTACATACTGATATACACCTGAACATCAGCAGGAGAGGACTCTTTAAAGTAGAGACACTACATACTGATATACACCTGAACATCAGCAGGAGAGGACTCTTTAAAGTAGAGACACTACATACTGATGTGAACCTGAACATCAGCAGGAGAGGACTCTTTAAAGTAGAGACACTACATACTGATGTGAACCTGAACATCAGCAGGAGAGGACTCTTTAAAGTAGAGACACTACATACTGATGTGAACCTGAACATCAGCAGAATAGGGCCCCTTTAAGGGATCACCAATACGCTCGTCTTTTACCAGCTGCAATACATAAACCAATTGATGAACACATTGATGCATCAATATTATAATTGGATAATATAATAAACATCCTATTGCAATATTGTGTGATGAGCACTTTTACCATTGGTAATATACGTTTTAAAATACTTTTTACATTTCCTACTTCATATTTGGTTCTTGATTACTTATTCATACTTTTACGTAATATTTTGAATTAAGGACAGAGTATTTATACATTGTAGTTTTGGTCAGTTTCCCTGTTTAACCCTCAGACCTCATTTTCTCTAAGATCAATAAAGTTTGATCTCGTTTAGGCAGCAGATCAGGGTCATGCTGGTGATTTGACATGCTTAGTACCTCAGTTTGGGCGAAATAATTACCGTTTGTCGTGATTGCATCCTGTTTTCTCCGGTATTTTGACTCCGATGCTCCCTGACAGCTGCAGGTTTCAGATAGATGTGCCGTCATGTATCTGATGTTTTTACTGTCTTTAAGTGTTGTGTGTGTGTGTGTGTGTGTGTGTGTGTGTGTGTGTGTGTGTGTGTGTGTGTGTGTGTGTGTGTGTGTGTGTGTGTGTGTGTGTGTGTGTGTGTGTGTGTGTGTGTGTGTGTGTGTGTGTGTGTGTGTGTGTGTGTGTGTGTGTGTGTGTGTGTGTGTGTGTGTGTGTGATCTCCTACTGCGATCTCCTACTGCTTCGTTATGATTATTAACCATCAGGACTGAAGTATTTGAGGTCAGGCACAAAATGACCTCACTGTTTCCATACTGTGTCTGTGTGTGTGTTGTTGCAAACCTATACCTGTGTGTGTGTGTGTGTGTGTGCTCCTCATGCATATTAATACATGTACAGTAGTAATAACGTGAGTGTGTCCCGTCTCATTGATTGAGCTCTTCCTGCTCTCTGATTGTCATGGTTTCCAGATGTCTGATTATCAGTGATTGTCATCTGTTACCGGGCAGAAACATCTATCTGCTTCTTCTCAAAGTCCAGGGTGATGTTTTTGATATATTTGTATTTGTCCAAAACCCAAAGATATTCACTTTAATACTTTCTTAACAAAGTAATCGATTATCAAAAAAGTTGGTGTTTTCTTTTATGTTGACGTTGTGAATAAGTCAACTAGGAGCTGCAGCTTAACTTCACACACGATCACAAAGAAGTACTATAAGTCAGCAACTGCAAATCATATCAGCATAAATTCAACGTTTATTTTGGCTTCATTCAAAACACAAATCTCTCAAATAATCCCTGTTAAATTCAGTAATCTTTAAAAAAAAATCTGATATTGATTTGGTTTCATATTCAGCAATTATCAGCTTAAGTTTAACCCATTGTTCAGCTCTTAAATCTCTCAAATGACCTTTCAAAATGAGAAAATCTCTGAAAATCTGTTTCCTTATCCCAGGCTTTCTGTCCTCAGTCAGCCTCGCCTCATATCTGGAGTTACAAGTTTTTTCCCCTGACAGTGTTGACAGCCTTAAACATATGTAGAAATGTTGCGGGTATAGATCAGCCTGTAATCTGTTTCCTGTATTACAGATGATTAGTCGCTGCTTTGCTTCCTGCAGCACTTTGAAACTGGAGACGATGTTTCTGGAAACACGGCTGTGATTACATGAAACTGTTGAGGCTGCATTAAGGGTGCATTTCAGCTCGTGGTGCGTTGTTTGAAAATGTTGGAATATGTTTATTGAAAACAGACTCTGAAATCCTGATCTGCAGACCGCAGTAAATCCCCGCAGGACAGATGGTGATATTAATGCCGTGTTCTGAAAGTAAAACCTCCATCCTGCCACATCAACAATAAAACATCCCGTCTGATGACAGCGTTACAGTTCTCAGGAAGTCAATATTTAGTGAGGAGGAAATGTGTTCCCATGACACAATATTTAGAAAGTGGATTTGACAGGCTAACCATAACGTTTTTATAACATAATGGCTCATGATAACAATATGAAGGCTGATGACAGTCATGAAATATGATTGAACAGCCACTTAATGAAACAATATAGGGGCGATTGTTTTTTCACGTGAAGAATACACTTTTAAACTCAATTTGTATGTAATATTATGTTAGCACAAAACTCAAACATAAGTTGAACCTTTTTTAAAGAAATGTGATTGCATAAATGTTACATATTGTACCTTTTAGGTGCATAAGACATGACATGAGACATGTTTGAGGGGTCTTAAAGACTGGATAAAGAGCTATATAAGTACAGTCCATTTACAATGTACAGTTTCTAAAATAGATTTTTTTATAGATATTATTATTCTATTCTAGGTAGTATTTTTATAAAGTCTTAAAAAGTCTTATTTGACCCACCTACTTTGTTAAGTATAAATGTGATACACAGGCTTCCTTATGACTAAATATGAGTACATCGCTTTGATATTTTACTTTCTATTGCTTTAAAAATGTCAAAATGTGCTCATTTAGTGTGCAGAGAGTTTTTCATGTAAAACAGGGGGAAGAAAAGTAGTCCCATGCTCCCAAACGCTTTGAGAAATTACAAATATCTTTATGTCACCAGCCTGCATTTTATTTGACCTTTTGCTTAATTAGGATTCTGTACCATCTTCATTTACCTGTGTGTGTGTGTGTGTGTGTGTGATCCAGCTGTGTGTGTGTGTGATCCAGCTGTGTGTGTGTGTGATCCAGCTGTGTGTGTGTGTGATCCAGCTGTGTGTGTGTGTGTGTGATCCAGCTGTGTGTGTGTGTGTGTGATCCAGCTGTGTGAGTGATCCAGCTGTGTGTGTGTGTGTGTGTGTGTGTGTGTGTGTGTGTGTGTGTGATCCAGCTGTGTGTGTGATCCAGCTGTGTGTGTGATCCAGCTGTGTGTGTGTGTGTGTGTGTGTGTGTGTGTGTGATCCAGCTGTGTGTGTGTAGGATTTGCAGGTCAGGAGTTATTGAACACTGAGACCCAGAGTAGGCCTCGGAGAATAACCCTGCAGTGAGTTTCAAACTGTGTACATGTATTTTTCTCAAAAGTGTAAATGTTTGGACTCTCCATACGTGACCCCTCCATACGTGACCCCTCCATACGTGACCCCATAGATTAAAGAGGGGTCATATCATCCTTTATTTCTATCGTTAGAGTCCGAGGTTTCCCTGGACAGCAGCTGGCGTGGCGTCTCCTCCGGATTAATGCTGAGCGAGCGTATCGTATGTCAGATACGTTGGTACGGTACATGGAGGTCCGCAGGGTCAGCAGCTTAAAGCCTCTCTGATGGGTTCTCAATCAGATGGAAACTAAAGAGGCAACAGCGGATATAAAAAAGCAGCAACACAATGTTCTGATGCAGAGACACGATGAGGGCACAGATGAACCTGATTGATCTCAGAGTGAGAGTGGGACAGCAGGTGCAGAGAACACGATAAGGGAGGATGACAGGTTATAGAAACACACGTGAAGCCGACGTTAGGTCAACATCTGCAGCAGCTTCTCAGTGTGTGTATCTGTGATATTTTATTTTACCGTGTGCTGAAACGAAAGAAGTGAGAGAAGGACAGGTTGTAAGAACAGAAAAACGTAACTTACATGAAGTCGACATCTGCCGCAGCTTCTCAGTAAAAACCCCAGGAAACCTGTCCTAAAACATGCGGTCAGGTTTCCAGGTGCTATAGCACATTTGTGGTTTGGACCAAATCTTGTGATGTACATGAAGTTATACTAATTAATATGTTTTTCACATGTGTGTGTTGGTCATATTTGACCTTATGCTTAACAAATCTCTCAAGAATGATCTCCGCGATTGAAAGTGAGACGAGAACAGAAGGTGGACAGAAGTGAAACCTGAGAGAAGGACAGGTTATGAGAACAGAAAAAAGCACTTACATCGAGGTCAACAACCACATCTGCTAATCTGTAACACATTTACTGTAACGTCCTTTAGCACATGTTATGATTTGGTGGCAACATGACAAGTTTTGGGATTGAAAAAGATTCCCATATGTCTTAATTTAAGGAAGCTATAACAAATGGAATATCTTTCAAATGTGTGCATCTATTGTATTTTACCTTAAGCTTATCAAATGACTTAATGATTATAGTGGCAAGTGAAAGTGGTACGAGAAAAGAACATAGAGGAAAGAAAGTAAACAGAAATTGCTGGAGCTCGGCCTGTTACATCTTCAGAAAAAATCCGATCTAAAATGAGTTAGTAAAACCCGTCGATGTGTTCCTGCTCTCATCTTATCACAAGTCATTTTCAATTTTAAACATTACATAGCTTCTATAATGACTTTACAGCCACACAAACTCATCTCTCTGCTGTAAACTGGTTAGTTCTGGGGTTTATAAATAATCCACCAACAATAAATCATGACAGTATTCTCCTCCGCTGGAATATGAAAACCTTTGACTCACAGAAGTCTTTAAAAGCTGTGTCTCATTCTCAGCACCATAAAATACATGTTTCGCTTAATTCTCAAATCATACACAATTACATCATTATGTAATTGTTCTTTTAAAGTCTTTAACAACTAATTTAGTTTGAAAATATAAAATAGCCCCAATCGAGTGCCACAGTGATGCGTCCTAAAACCCGGAAGTAAACTCCTTCCGGTTCCTTCATCAAAAAAGCAATGCAAGTTCTCCATAGAATTTTGGAAAACAGCTGGAAATAAGGTCTGTGGTTGAGACACATTGAAGAGACGGATCACGTTTTGTTCAGTCGGATAATATCCACATGTCTACCCTACTTTTATAATTTTCTAATCGTAATTCTAATCGCCAGAAGCAAAATGCTAACGTTATGCTATAAACGAACTACAGCAGGGTCGCTGCTTCAACGTCACGCCAACTTAAGATCCATATTAAAAAATACAGATTCTAAATTGTACAAGTTGAAGCGTTTGTTTTAACAGTTTGCAGGAGGGAGGTACTTGCTTTCAAGCAGAACCAACCCGGTATCACGGCAAGACGTGAACATGTGAAGATCTACCATGCTGGGAGACGTGAATATGTCACGGTTCCGTCCCTTCAAACGTGACAGTTACACGGTATTGTTAACATGGCCCAACCAATGGAGAAATACCCGGAAGTGCCAAGCAAATGGTCTACCGCGCCTATTGGTCGGTTTTTATTGTCAAAATGAGATGTTTTTAATTTATTTTTTAATCGTCACACTTGATTTCGCCGATTTTCTTGTTGCCCTAGCTGGTCGACACCTCTTTTAGCAGAAACAAAGGCTACATTAATGTATTAAATCGATGTTAATCCATGTGTGTGGATCATAGACTGGTGTGGATGTGGAATTAACGGACGTGACGTTGTGCAATTGCGTTGCCAGGCAACTCAATTTACAAACTCTTCAACTACAACCCTAATTATATTTAAAAACATTTTAGAAGGCCTCACGAAATACTTTAATGTAAATTAAAATGTAAATGTGAAGGGATGTGTGTAATGTGATGATTGACATTATTCACCCACGGATCTATGGGTTGGGGGTATTGTTCCGCACGGACATTTTAGTTAACCGGACTTACTGTTGATGTGAAATCCGAAAAAAAATACGTTATACACCATAACGGTGCACAGCTGATATAAAAGGACTTGTAGTTTCTAAAGATATTACTGATTTTCTTTGAATATAAGAATGTAAATACTGCGTTGAGAGAATAGTCAGGGGATTTGGGTGATGGGAGACACATCTATGGATTCAGAATTTCAATAGCTTAAATGACGGATATACTGTACCTTTCTGTCTGTGATGTTTTACAAATCAGATATTATAAGTAAAACATGTGAAATAATATAGCAATATCCTGTATAATTATGTGAAAACATGAATAAAACTACACATCTTCAGATGTTATACACACACAAGTGTCCTACACTAATAATACAAAGTTATTATGGCTGTGTGTACCTTGTGTGCACCGCCTAGTGGTTAAAGCACGTTATTGAATTAGTTGTGTATATGATATGTCAATGAACCTTAGAAAATCTTGAAAGGGATATGCAAAATAGCCATTATATATAGTCTTTAATTAACTATTAGTAGAGAATAACGAGTAATGAATATACTTTATAGGGATCTGCAGATAAATGTTTAGTCTTCTCAAGCAGCAACTATCAAATATCTCTCCTGATTGTTGGCACTTGACAATCACCTTGCCCTGAATTTTACTCAGGTGTAACTAAAGCTTGATTCAAGGGTTGTTTATATTTCACATCATTAATCAGAATCTGCAAAGTAACTAAAATAAATGTAGTGGAGTAAAAATACCAGGTTAACCTCTGAATTGTAGTGGAGTAGAATTGCTGTTTTGTTTAGTAATGCTATTGAATATGGAATAAAGGTTTTGACAAGACCTGGTGTAATAATAATCAAAAAGGACATTAAAAGAGCTCCAGATGTCAATGATCTAAACAAAACAGCACACCTGAAATGTATATTTAAATACTTTATTAAGGGCAGTGAATTACTTTTTTCTGTATGTTTTTCAAATCAGTGTTATACAGTAAGTGTCATAGACAGTGTTACATTGCTATTATTATCCTTAAAATATATATAAAACAAAACCACTTATGATCTTTTTTTTGAGTGGTTTACTAATGACAGTTAATTCTGTTTCTGCTATTGATGGTTTAATTTTTGTGAAAAATAATAAAATAATAAAATTCAATAACGTGCTTTAACCACTCGATGTGCCTTTCTATCAGCTGTGCACCGTTATGGTGTAAATACAGCCTATCTACCAATTGGATCAAATATAAAAGTCAGCCGAATTAGTATTGATACTGCAAGGAGACGTATTGTGTGAAAAGAAATGTAAGATGTTGTTTAATTGCTGATATATTTATGATCCACGTCACGTTTTCAGTTTTGGCGGCAGTGCTTCCTGTTTGTCCAGAAGTCTTCTCATCAGGGCTCTATAAATACAGAACTACGGCAGATATGTAATATTTAATGCAGCCAAACCGTGTATTACAATGCCGTTATGTGATGACCTCCAAAGAGAAAAGCAAGCAAACTCGGAATAAAGTATTCTTTTATTTTTATTTATTTTTTCGGATTTCACATCAACAGGAGTCCGGTTAACTAAAATGTCCGTGCGGAACAATACCCCCAACCCATAGATCCGTGGGTGAATAATGTCAATCATCACATTACACACATCCCTTCACATTTACATTTTAATTTACATTAAAGTATTTCGTGAGGCCTTCTAAAATGTTTTTAAATATAATTAGGGTTGTAGTTGAAGAGTTTGTAAATTGCGTTGCCTGGCAACGCAATTGCACAACGTCACGTCCGTTAATTCCACATCCACACCAGTCTATGATCCACACACATGGATTAACATCGATTTAATACATTAATGTAGCCTTTGTTTCTGCTAAAAGAGGTGTCGACCAGCTAGGGCAACAAGAAAATCGGCGAAATCAAGTGTGACGATTAAAAAATAAATTAAAAACATCTCATTTTGACAATAAAAAACCGACCAATAGGCGCGGTAGACCATTTGCTTGGCACTTCCGGGTATTTCTCCACTGGTTGGGCCATGTTAACAATACCGTGTAACTGTCACGTTTGAAGGGACGGAACCGTGACATATTCACGTCTCCCAGCATGGTAGATCGTCACATGTTCACGTCTTGCCGTGATACCGGGTTGAGCAGAACACGGGGAAAAACAAACTTAGCGGAGTGTTTACGTGTTCGGCGTAATGACGTACAACTTCTGTAGTCCTATTCAGCCACTTGGTAACAACAATCGTTTTTCAGACACGTGAACTCTTCAAAAACTGCTGATGGATTTAATGTCGTAGAACAAAACGTGATCCGTCTCTTAAATGTGTTTCAACCACAGACCTTATTTCCAGCTATTTTTCTAAACCCTATGGAGAAATCCCATTGCTTTTTGGAGAAGGAACCGGAAGTGGTAAAATGCTAACTTACTTCCGGGTTTTAGGACGCGTCACTGTGCCACTCAATATAGACAAATATGATTTATAATATAGTTGTTTTCTAAATGCTACTGAGCTTTGTTATTGTTAGTATTTTAATGTTTATTTATTAATTGATTTATATTTAGTATTAGCTAATTATCAAAATCTGTAAAGTATCTAGAAACTAAACAGATGTAATGGAGTAAAAAAGTACAATAATGGCTTGCTAAATGTATTATAAAGTAGCATACATGTGAATAAGTAAGGTACAAGTATGCAGGGTTGGGTTGTAACGGCGTTACGTAATCAGAATACAAAAATCAAGTAACTGTATTCAGCTCGCGTTACATTTGAAAAACGAGTAATCTGATTATAGTTACTTTCATAAACCTGAAGTGAATACATTTTGGAATACTTATTGGAATTATTGGTGGAAAAGTTTCATCACAAAATGTAATATTCATAACAGGTGTTGTGTCAAATGATGCACCCCCGCCGTAAAAAGCACCCCCCCCCAAAAGATGCTTCTATTAATCCCACCCTCAAGCACTTTGGAGGGTATAGTTGTCGGACTAGTACCAATAAATGAAGCAAGTTTCATGTATGTGACACGTTTATTATCAGAGATAGCAAGGGGTGCATATCGTGGCAACCAGGCTGTTCATAAAAAGCACCCCCCAAAATAAAAATGTTTCTATTAATCCCACCCTCAAGCACTTGATGTACAAATAAACAATACATTGTAAAGTACAAGCACAAGTATACAGACAGGACGTCACAATTAAATAAAAACATATTATATTAAATAAAAAATTAACTGAAAAATAAGTGACGAATGAATGCAAAATCCAGGATTCGACAACCCAACCATCAAAAAGACAACATAGAATAGCGGACTATACGTTCAAATGCGCGTTCCCGTGTCAAGGGGTGCATTTCACGACGGGGGTGAATAATTTGACACAACACCGGCAGATGCAGAGAGAGAGAGAGAGATTTATTTTAAAATATAAAGTTAGAAACGGAGATGGTTCGATAAAATGTGCAAGATAACGTTTATGTAGCATTTCTTAATTGTCGAAATGATGACATTTCATAACAGGATGAAATTAAAGTGAATGGCCTGCTGCTGCTGAATGCATGGGGCAAGTGACTGGAAAAGGTTATTACATCGTTTCAGATAATAATAATAATAAATAATAATGATAATTCATTCTATTTAGAGGACCCAAGGACACCTTACAATTCATAACATATTCTAAAGAAAGGTTTAAGACAGTACAAAGAATGCAGTCCGGGGGATGTTTTTCATGTGGGGTGCAAATGAGAGGGAGCTGTCCAGAATGACACCAAGATGTGGTGTTTGAGTTGTGCTCTTGATAAGCCATTAAAACAGTAAAATACGTGTCTCCTGTTCACCAACACATACCCATCTGTTATGGAAAAAGAAAGTATTCTAAAAGTAATCTGAATATGTTACTTTTTTAAGACACGTAACTGTAACTGTATTCGGATTACTTTCAGAGCCATGTATTCAGTAACTAATTACATTTACAAAGTAACCATCCCAACCCTGCAAGTATGTGTAAATAGTATTTAAGTACAAGACTGGAGTTAATGTACCGAGTTATTTTCCATAATTGGTTTTTACTGAAAATAGATTTTCAATGCAGGACATGAGAAGTATTAATACCTCACAAACATGAACTGAATACTTCTCCCATTACTGCTTAGAAATCAGAGTTAAATACTTTAATATGTTTTTAAAGACATCGTCAGAGACTCAGGGTCTGATTGGAAAGCGTTGATCGGTCCTCAGCAGCTTTTCCTGGAAACTCTGAAGAAACTCATCTTTCCTAACAGACCATCAACGCACCGCCAGAGGTGAAGTCACTTTTATGGAAATGAGGAAGACGAGTGGAGGCAGGACGAAGGCCAAACCTCCACATCATCTGTGGGGATATTATTTGAGTGTGTTTCACAGTCTGTAATCCCCATCATTATCATTATCAGAGCACGCTCCACTGAACTGTCCACAATTTAAGTGGAGCTGCAACAAAACACTTAAACGATTTTGATATCTGTCAATAGTTAGTCATTTTTGTATTTCAAAATGTCTTTAGATGCTGTTTTCAGCCTCTCAAAGTTAGAGATCTGCTCTTTGTCTCTGTTCTTTAGCATGCTAAGGTGAATATCTTTGCTTTCACACTAACAAAACAAGACATTTAAAGACATCACTTTGGACTTTGAGGCAAGGCAAGTTTATTTATATAGCACTTTTCTGTATGCGACAATTCAAAGTGCTTTACAAAACAAATTAAAATACTTTTTATGAATAAATACAGTAAAAACACATTATATAATGGCATTTTACAACAGGCATTACAAAGCAAAGATAATAAAATAATATAATAAAAATAAACACCACAGGTATACAATACATGTTTAAAAGGCATACTGTACAGTAGTTCGAATATGAGCAGCTCAATTGAGAAACATTTTCTGCTTTTTTCCAATATTTCTTTGACCAAAAGACTAGAAATCTTGAAACTCTTAATCATTTGTTGCAGCCTTAGTTACAAAACCTGCTTTAGACTTCATTAAATGACATTGTTTTTGGGTTATTACACTTTTGATAACTATTTTGGTAATAGGTCATCTTTAGATTTGCTCTGATGTTCAAAAAGCTCTTTATTTCTCTCATACTGCCTGTGCTGCAGCACCTCTTTTCACCCTCTGTCTGAAACCAGAGCCCAGTCTGCTCTGATTGGTTAGCTGGCCGGCTCTGTTGTGATTGGTCAACCTCTTAGAGATGTCCCGCCCCTTATCCTGTCACTTTGTTCCATCATCAGGGTTAAACCAGCCGCCCGTCCAGAGAAAGGGTTCAGTGATCCTGAGCGAGAGGAGGGTCTCTATAGAGGGGTGATCAGGCGTGAGACCCCCGTCCGTCCGTCCGTCCATCCGTCCGTCCGTCCGTCCGTCCGTTTGTCCGTCTGTTAGTCCGTCCGTCCGTCCGTCTGTTAGTCCTTCTGTCCGTCCGTCACAAGCCTCATGATCACTGGACGAGGACTCTCAGATTCACTCATCAGACCTTTAGACCCACAGGCCTCGAGAAACCACTTTAACACAGGTTACATAAGGTTGTTTTGTGTGACTTTTTCAAGCCATTTCCAAAAGATGGCACAAAAATACAGACTCAAATGACAATACAGAAAAAAAAATGTAAGGAGAAAGCTTATTTATGACTTATTTGTATGCCAAGTGTATTAATTGGAGAAATCACTTTAACACTGATTACATAAGGGTTGATTTTGTGTGACTTTGTATAACTTTTTCAAGCCATTTCCAAAAGATGGCACAAAAATACAGACACAAATGAAAATAGAGAAAATGTTTTTAAGGTGAAAAGATATTTATGATTTTTTTTTTTACACCAAGTGTATCAATTGAGTTCTTTTTAATATAGTTTTTCAACACACAAGCAAGATGCAATTAAAAAAAATGTACAGCAGGTGCAATGTAATTATACTTTGCTATGACAGGGCATTGCAAAATAAAAATGTCACTAAGTATTATCATATTATACTACAGCTTTAATACATATATCCTCACCTGCTATCTTTATTCCTGCCACAGTAGGTTTTTCCTTGAATTATTGATGCCTCTTGGGTTCTGACTTTTTTCCAAAAAGGGTGTTTGTGGCTCTTTTTATTGGGTTTCGAGTAAAGTATTGCAAGGATCACTTACTGTAACATGCTTTCCGCGTTGCACGTTAGTTTGGCGTTCCTAACATGCACATTTATCGATCCATACTTCAGTAGTTCAACGAAATGTGGCCGTCTTTCTGTTTCTTTTAAGAAGATTTCTATTCATATTGGTTTTGTGGGTAAAAGCCTAATCATATCAGCAGTTTTGAAGTTGCAAAATCTCCCTCATTGTGGTTTAAAGTGACACTCGTTTTCTGAATCACAAGGGATACCAAAACCAGTAAATCCTAACAACTATTGTGTGTTTCTCAAAGTCCAATATCTCTTCTTCAGTTGTGCAGTAGAGCTGCGTTGTTATTTAAATGTTATAAAAAGTGCATGAATTGCAACGTCATACTGCCAAAAGTACTCTCTATAGCCCCAATATGAATTAATCCGCTGCTGAAAATAGTCCCCAACAAATGCACTATTTCCTGCTTTTTGTTTGATTAAACCTACATCACATTAGCACCAATCTTCAAAGCGAACATGTAGTTTGTTAACAGACCTGGAAACCATGAATGGGCCGTAACGAGTCCCAGAAAAGCTGAAGGCTATCACTATATTCCCTCCTCCGGCTTTCATGTCTTCAGTGAACCACAGGGGTCCTTAATCCAGGAAGAGTTAACCTCCTCTCTGCTCGGACAGACAAATGGACACCAATTAAGCAAAGGAAGGGACGGGGAGATACCCGGAGAGAGGAGGAGGAAAGGAAGCTGACGGAGGGGAAAAAACAGGAGGCAAAGGTCAGACTTAAAGCTACGGGAAGAGAAAGTCAGAATGAGAGTTAAAAACAAGTAGTGGAGGTCAAGCTAAACGCCTCAGAGTGACTTAAAGGTCGCCTATTATACTGTTTTTCATCAATATATTATAGGTCTCAGATATATCCAGAGCCTGTCTCTGAAGTGTTTGGCTCCAAACACCAAACAGATCATTGCAGCATCCCATAAGCCCCTCTGTTTCAGCCCTGTTTCAAAAGTGCTGATTCTCTGTCTGTTACTTTAGATGAAAATAAGGAGCCCCTCCCCACGCCCCTCTGAGAGAGATTTGGTTACAAAGAACTCAATGGTGCTCTAGGAGGAGATTCAGGTGATAAGGTGGGGGGGGGGTTACCTTGGTTGCTGATTGGTTAATGGTTACACAAGCCAAAAAAACGTTATGACATCATAAAGTGGCCAAAATCTGATCAGCTCATTTTCAGACAGGTTTTTATATAAATGGATCAGGACAAAAAGAGAGAGAATCTTTTTTCCTGAAACTTTCAGAGTCTCTTTACACAGAGGGGACACGTGTTGATGTAGAAGAGACATGGAAAAGTGGATTTTGTATAATAGGTGACCTTTAAAGAAAGTGTTGGCGAGAGGCCAGGTAGACCATTAGCAAAGTTAGTCCTGTCAGCGTAGCGTAGCGACGATACGCCTTTAGAAAAAACTTCCATCTCACATTTCACTCGCTTTACAATCCTGCTTTTAACCTTTGCTACAGCAGAGTTAGCTAAATCCTTTTTTTCTCCAGTTCAGGGAGGAAGAGCAGCTTCCTCCATGAGGGTAGTGCTCCGTCCTGGAGGAAAAACATGAAATATAAACCGTCTGTGATCACTGATACTTTGGTGTATTATTGAGCTAGTGATACGCTGATGAACTGGATGTTATAAACAGTAATTAATCATCTGCTTTGCGTTTAGTGCAACAGCTTTGAAAGTGGTTATCTCGTCCCGAAATCTCCCTCATTATGGTTTATTCTCGTTAAGTGACAAAAGGGTTTTCCGATAGTGTGAACAAAATATAATAATATACCTCTGTGTGTTACAAAGCTTGATTTTTTTTGTTTTTACCGTAGAGCTCCATCATAGTCCATCAAAAACGTTTAAAAACACATCAATTGCACTTCCCAAATACTCACTTATTGTAGATTAATCCGCCGCTTAAAGTAGTCCCTACCAAAATGCACTCTCCTATTATTTCTTCCTTTGTTTGATAAAAACTACTTCTACTAAAGGCTTTTTCAAGAAATATCGGATGTCTTTTTGAAAATATGGAACTATGCGTTTGTGTTTGAAAATATTTAAAGACTTTTTATCTCTGCCTCGTTTGTCTGGAAGCAGGATTAAGGAAAAACTACTAGCCTGGTGTTCATGAAACTTGGTGTCAGGATGGAGCACGGTTTAATGAAGACGACGTTACATTTTGGATTGGATATGAATCATAGGTGGATATATTACATTACATTACATGTTACTTGTTAGACACTTTTATCCTAAGCGACTTACATACTCAATACTGTGGACAATCCCCACAGGAGCAATTTGGGGTGAAGTGTCTCAGGGACACAACGACATGCTGACTGCAGTGGGGTTTGAACCTGTGCTCCCGTGATCCGAACACCAACGCACTAGTCCACTGCGCCACACGTCTCTATGCATTATTTTGTATATATAAGAACAACCTTTGCAGCCCTTTCCCAGTGCTCTTCTGGTGTTTTATGGGATTTGTTAACAAGTAAAACATTGATTATCACCAGTGTACTACTTTAATGACTTGCTGCTTTTAGATACACTTTACAGGGGACCTATCATGCAAAATGCACTTTTGTACGTCTTTTATACATGAATATGTGTCCCCGGTGTTCCAGGGAACTCACCAAGTGTCAGAAAACACAACCCTCTCTATTTTCCTCCATACCCAAATCTCTAAAAAAGGGGCTGCAACGGATCTGATACAAACTGATCCAGATTTGAACACTGTCCTGACGTCAGGACGGTGGCGCTACGGCTATTGGGCCAACTCCACCAATCAGGAGGAGAGAGCCACGGCCATTGCCGTTCGAAAGCGCTAGAGACGCTGTAGTACATATGCCAGGCCTGTAGGTGGTGCTGTTCTCACAGAATCAGCCCTTGCAAAAACAGAGCTATAAATTGTCAAATTGAGCGAAATGAGGGGTGAGACTCCCTCCCAGCTTCCTTAGAACAACAGTGGTCTGTGATGAGCTGCTGAATGGAGGCTGGGCTGCAGATTATTGTCAAAGCCGGTGACCTGTTTGCTTAACCTCCTCACCCTGGGAGGTCAAGGTCTTCCCCTTTTCTCCCCTGTTCTCCCCCTCGTCTCCTCTCCTGCTGCTTCCTCCCCCCTTGTCGTTACCTCGATCACATCACACATCATCAAGCACGCAGCGGGTTTGGGCGGGTCGGGGTTTTACTTTGTGTCAGATGTTTATGAGTGTGTGTAATGGGGTGTGTGTGTGTTTCTGTGAAATCCTGCTCACCATGGGTTTTAACAGCAGAGATGGCAAAAGTACACACATCCTTTACTCAAGTAGAAGTACAGATACTCGTGTTTAAAAATACTCTGGTGAAAGTAGAAGTACTGACTAAACTTCTTTACTCAAGTAAAAGTAAAGAGGGCTTTGAAATGTACTTCAGTAAAAAGTACCCATAACTAGCAGCTGTTTTAAAGAGTACCTGACCTCCCTTTATATTAATAGAACAATAATGTCATTGTCAGCTAATGAATGTTTCCATGCTGAACAACGGCAACATGACAACGTTTTCATTGGTCCCTCTTCTTTAGAGAAGACCAGGAAATGATGGATACACGGATCGTGTTCAAATCAATAGGCACGCAATGACTCTAAATAATAATGATCACGCCACCAAACACACATTCAAACTAAAGGAACCAGCCTGTTTGGAAAATGAGAGAAGTAGAAAGTACAGGTACTTGTGTTCAACATGTAAGAAGTAGAAAGTACAGGTATTTGTGTTCAACATGTAAGAAGTAGAAAGTACAGGTATTTGGGTTCAAAATGTAAGAAGTAGAAAGTACAGGTATTTGTGTTCAACATGTAAGAAGTAGAAAGTACTGTACAGGTATTTGGGTTCAACATGTAAGAAGTAGAAAGTACAGGTATTTGTGTTCAACATGTAAGAAGTAGAAAGTACAGGTATTTGTGTTCAACATGTAAGAAGTAGAAAGTACAGGTATTTGTGTTCAAAATGTAAGAAGTAGAAAGTACAGGTATTTGGGTTCAACATGTAAGAAGTAGAAAGTACAGGTATTTGTGTTCAAAATGTAAGAAGTAGAAAGTACAGGTATTTGTGTTCAACATGTAAGAAGTAGAAAGTACAGGTATTTGTGTTCAAAATGTAAGAAGTAGAAAGTACAGGTATTTGTGTTCAAAATGTAAGAAGTAAAAGTAAAAAGTCGTCAGAGAAATAAGTCGTGGAGTAAAGTACTGATACCAGAAAAATGTACTGTAACGAAGTATTTGTAATCCACTACTTCCCACCTCTGGCAATATCCATGTCCCTTGGTTCTGGTTTTCCTACACCCTTCCACAAAGTTAGTAATCGGAGATAAAGGGTCCCTCGATTCAATAAAGTCAGACTGAAGCATCCTTTGTGCTCCAGTCAGTCCTCTCAGTAAACACAGAGCTGAATCCCAGATCAAATGCACGCTGAAGGCTCTTTGAGCAGGTTTTCTCTCAGTGATTGTTCCGTTATGTTAAATGTGTGTTGTTTGTCTTTCATGTATTGTGTCTTGATATTTGTCCATGTTGATACACATGGAGCTGCTGTGATGCAAGTCACATTTCAGACTTGATCTGACCATTGAAGTGTTATCGTATCGTAGTTAGTTTCAGTTAGCATAAGGATTCATGGATTCAAGGCTTTTATTGTCATGTGTACATATAGCTACAGTTATGACAATGAACATCTGAGGTCACAGGCTCCTCCAACAGTGCAACACAATAAAACAGATAAAAGTGCAAGTAAATAAAATGAAATAGAATATAGTAGAAACAGTGCAGAATAGTCTATATACAAGTAATTGGAATATTGATATATATAAGTTGCAAACAGATGAATGTTATAGATGTTCTTTCAAAAGTTCAGGTGTTTTGGAAATGTTGATTTAAACGGTAAGTTGAATTTGGTTTTAACAGAGAATGATGGTTGATATTTTAGCTTTAGATGAGGCTTTTGGAAACCACATTTTGCTCAGCATTAGACCTTTGAATTCTCCACCGCGTGTAGATAACACTATCACCGTTAGCCGCTCGTTGCTAGCGCCGCTGCACAGGACCTCTTGCAGCTCTTCATGTTGCTCCACAGGATTACTCTGAGCGGTAAAGCCTCCTGAAATCTGGCAGCATGATCCCTCAGGAGTTCCTCACATTGGTGACCTGTAAGCTGAGTGTTGGAACGCAGCCTCTCGCAGTTTAATGAGCCGCCATCAGGCCCAGCGGCAGAGAAATGAGCGTTTGCACGTATACACATTATATATGACTTTATATATAAATGAACGGTTGGGGGGAGCATTTTAAAGACTGGAGGGGGGTGGGGGGAACCCTCTTACATTTTCCTTAAGTCGAAAGGGTTCTATCTGCACTTATACCTGGGACACGTTACTTGTTCAATTTTATTTATTTCTGTTTTTATATCTTATTATTGTCATTTTGCCTCATAATTGACGATGTATATTTTATATGACTGGATCTCTTATTGCTGAGTTGACCCCGTTCTGTAAAGAAATACAGAAACTTAACTGTAAGATAAGTTGTGCACTGCAAGTTTGAGGAAAAAACCTGAATATATATTTCACCATCTACGTTATAACACATTTTATGGAGCAGGATCTTAATGCTATACTTCTTTGTCGACTGATAAATTAGTTGATTTAATTGTTAGTCTCTAAAACTAAGTTCCTCCATAAAGAATAACTAAAGAGTGCTCCTTTAAATAATGTGTTTACCAGAGATGTGCCCATTAGCTTCTTCATTCAACATTAGAAAAGCCTAAACAAATTACTAAATCAACTTAACATTTCTTTAGATACATTGAGGGGGGGAAGCCTTACTTGTGTTTATACTAGTATGTCAAAAATATATATGATTTAATTTAATTTAACCTTTTAAAAGTCTAATTAAGAAATCAAACTTTTTTTGCTAAAGAGTCCTGGCCAAAAATAATGAATCGACTTAATTTAATTCCCAAAAAATACAATGTAGATGTGTACTACCATCACTATTAATATAATGACTTTCAGCAGTGAGGGGCAGCTTATAGGGCTCTCTTTTGATCAATCCCCCAACAAAATGTCTTCACCCATGAGGCCATAGTTTGAAAAGGTGTGAACTTTAGGATTTTTGCCTTTGCAGACCATTTACATGCACACAACCCTATAACACACTTTAGGAAAGGGCAAACCCCGAAAAGAAGAATAGGGCCTCTTTAAATACAGTAATAGCTGCCACTGAGGCCAGTTTTCTATGTATTTAAAGTCTTCAGATTATCATTTAGAGTTTGTTACGATCGCTCGGAGAGTCTTACTGAGCTTTTATCTAACACAGTGACCTGTAATCTGTGTGTTGCACTGAGCTCAGGGCCGCAGTTAGCAAACACACACGCTGCCTCTCGCTAAAGGTGATAAACTCAGGTGAGTGCAGGTGAAGTTTAATCATGAGGAAGACGTTTAAAGGATCCGAGGTTAGCGTGTTTAGCCAACATATGACTACACTTGTTGGTGGAAATGATGGCAAACAAGACAACCTGCAGCTATCCTCCTGAGACCCAGAAAGAGTTTCAAATGTCCTTTTTTTTTATCACACAAGTCCTTAGGGTGGTATAAACATAATGACTAACAAAAACTAAAAAAATATATTTTTATTTTAGTTTTATTGTGTGTCCTTTGTAGAGGACATCGGGTGTTCGTTATGTGAAGCACAGTATACAAACAACATTAACATACAAGTACATTTAGACCCCATTTACACGGGAACGTTTGCGTTTACGCACCGAATTCGTTTTCAAAAAAGTCTTCCGTTCACACGCATTCGGCTCATTTAACGTGTCCGTTCACACGAGAGCACTGGAGACGCTGTAGTAGATATGCCGGGCCTGTAAGTGGCGTAGTAACTTCCGCCACAAAATACACCAAAAGCAGCGAAGAAGACCCCCGAGCATGGTTGCCATGGTTGCCCTTCTGTTTATGCCCCGCGGTGGATTTAGCAACATGTAGTTCATGTAATTCTCCATGTCCACTTGTTGCTGATGGTTGTGGTAGAGGAGCTGTAGATTTTGCACTAACATCTGTAGCATGGTCAGTAGCACTAGCAGTAGCTACTGACCATGCTACAGCAGTGAGCAGCAGAGGTGGGGAGATGGCTCATCGTTATCAGGAAAATGATCGTATAGGGCGTACCAGAGATGGAGTACTCGAGTCCTGGACTCGGACTCGAGTCGGACTCGAGTGCCGATTTTCGGGACTCGTGACTCGACTCGGACTCCCGCACTGATTGACGCGACTCGGACTTGGACTCGTGAATTCTCGCGCACGATGACTTGGACTCGGACTCGGACTCGTGAATTTTTCCCCCCATGATGACTCGGACTCGACTTGTACATTGACGCTCCGACTTGGACTCGGACTCGGACTCGAGCAAGTTTTCTATGGAGTCTGATGTCCTCTATCCTGGCGTGTGCACCGGCTGCGAGGCGAGTTCACGTACTGGGCCCCGCTATTCCAGTCTAAAGATGTCTAGAGACACACCCCGCATCGTGCTGTATGCTTTCACACATTCTGCTTCCACATTGGAAAAGAGCAGCGCAAAATGCTCTATGTGGAAACAATATTGAAGAGAAGGCTCCGTAACACATTACTCTAAACATCGAGTTCAGACATATAGGCTGTCTTGAACACTATCATCAGAGTAACGTCATCTAATCAATACATAAAGATTCAGCCGATAACACGAAAGCATATGGCTACTTAACATGCAGAATGACGTCATTTTGCATGCTAAGTAGCCATGTGCTTTCTGGGGCTAAATCTTTATCAGTAAACCGATTTAACCGGTAAAAGTTCCTTCAAAATAAGAGTCCCGATCTTATTACTATCAAAATAAAAGTGCAAAACGAAAACTTTACCATAGGAAAATATTGGCATACAAATATAATCACTTCTCTAAAAGGTAACTCATTTTAAACATAGTTTATATATAATAATAATAATAATATTAGTAATAAGCTTTATATTTGTATAGCACCTATTACAAGAATTGTAGCCAAACTCGCTTCACAGCAGTTCAATAGACAGATTAGTATAACATGACAGGATAAAAGCAATGTAGAGGAGCAGCTACATTTCAACACATATATCCATGAAGATTAATACATGAAGACTTGTGACTCGGACTTGACTTGGACTCTTCTTAGGTGACTCGGACTTGGACTCGGACTCGAACACAGGTAATGATGACTCGGACTCGGACTTGACTCGGACACTCCTTGGGTGACTCGGACTTGGACTCGGACTCGAACACAGGTAATGATGACTCGGACTCGGACTCGACTCGGACACTCCTTGGGTGACTCGGACTTGGACTCGGACTCGACTACGACTCTCCCTTGGTGACTCGGACTTGGACTCGGACTCGAAGAGTGGTGACTCGAGAGTGACTTGGACTCGTGAATTGGTGACTTGACTACAACACTGGGGCGTACACACGGAGCCGTTTGGCCCCCCAGAGCGTTCCGGTTGCAGATCTATCCACCTTGGGACCCGTTATCGTTTGCGGGGTCCGTTTCCGCGTTTCCGTTACGGCCTCGTGTGAACGAACGGGCTAAGCGAAAGAGAAAAGTTGCGGATACAACCGTTTGCGTTATCGTGTTAACAGCACATTAGACAACATTAGAGCACAACAACTCAATGCAACAAATACTGAGCCCTCATTTGTAGTACTCCATCTCACCTTTTTTTAAATGCAGAGATACATCTGACACTTGAGGCACTTGATGTATGTGTTCCCACTGCATCCGTCTGCCATGAACCCTACAGAAACCTACGTGTTAGTTTTGGCCCGAAGTGGACTCCATTTGTGTTGTGTAAAATGGGGGAAATAAAAAGTTAGCAAATCCCCATTCATAAATCATTTAGTTTTAGGTCAAATAAGTATTACACAGCTCTGAAAACTCACTACACTAACTCCTAAGATGTTCCCTTACTATAATTAATTAAAATATTGAACTCACAACACTGGTAATTACAAAATTACAAACTTACCATTTCTCTTTCTATAAATAGTGCTTGTGTTGATGGACGCCATTTTGAAATACAATGAAATTATCTTTTTCAAAGCCACACCCCCACATATGTCACATGTCTGAAAAGCCTGGGATGTCCTCTGTGGAGTACAATTGGACTTAATGCTGTGGCATGTATAACCTCAAAGTAATGGACCAAAACCCAATGTGCTCCACAGCTTTACTTTTAATGTGTCTCTCCAAATTAGGACTACAATTCCCATCAGCCCCATTGCTCTAAAGAAGATATGATGATGGAAGTCATCATTTACCATTTCTCTCCATCATCTGAACCTTTTTTTTTAATAAAAATGTTGTCCCGGTTGTACCGTTCACTACCTTGGGGTGTGTTTCGTATCGTATACTGCTGGAAGATTTGAGCCGTCCATTACATACTCTATTGTAATTGTTTTTTTGTGTATGTTTGTAGTCCTTTTGACTCAATTTGTAGTTCTTTCGTGTCCATTTGAGGTTTTGTATGTGTCTATGTTGTCAGTTTTTGTCTTTGGTTGTTTAGTTTCATTTTGAACTAGTTGTGTGTATTGTAGTTGTTGGATTCTCTTTGTACTCATTTTGTGTGTTTTGTAGTTCTTTCGACTACACTAGTTGTGTTGTGTCTCGTCGCTGTCAACATGCTGTCTCTTTGTGGTTGTTTTGCACCTTAGTTGTTTGTTTAACTTTTAAGCTGTTTTGTCTTTCTTTGTATATTTTTGTCTGTGTTTTTTTTGCTACTTTTTGAAGTTGTGCATGTTGTTGTAGTCATGTATTTCTCGTTGTACTCATGTTGGGTCTCTTTGTAGTCAGTTAGAGTTTTTTCCAGTCCTTTTGAGTCAATATAGAGTTCCTTAGGGTCTATTTTTAGTTGTTTTGTGTGTCGTTGTGGTCATTTTCGGTCTCTTTTGGCTTGTTTTCCCCCTTTTTGCAGTTGTAGGTCATGTCAGGGTTTGGCCCTCTTCACCAGTGTGGGGAAATCTTAATGTCACACTGCAAAATATACGTTTGACAACATCCAACGTCCTGTAAGTTTGTTTTCAGTATTTCTGCTGTGACAGTGCGGGCAGTGTAGAAGTATTTATGCATGTAGTATGGATGGATGTTGGTCTGAATATAAGTCTCCAGGCTGCTTGTCACCCTGATGACACCCCAGATTAGTGTCATGTCTGCGGGGGAAGCAGCTCGTGTTAGCATGTCGCTGGGTGTAAGAGCAGCAGCTGATTTGTGGTAACAGGTTGTTTTTCCACAGTTTGTTTCCTGTGTAAAGTCTGTAAAGTGCAGCCGGAGGCGTCTTCTCAGATTTCACTGAGCTGAGGAGAAGAAATGTGATGTGAGTATAACAACCCTCCGGCCTCTTCGCCTAATTATCCTCTCATTTTAATATCAACATTTCACAGTTTGGGCATAAAGCTGATGCTGTTTTAATCCACACTGACAATAAAAATAAGCTTCAGAGACTGGAGCTCCGACAGGGCCACAAAACGGCTCCTAAAAGTCTCATCGTAGAGCCCTTAGGACACATGTTGGGTTTCCCTCAACCCTGATGTTATGTTTTATCTATGATAAATAATGAATTAATAATAATAAATACGTTTTATTAAACTTTTACACTCTGTATTATGACCTAAAATATTTCTGATAAAGATGTGCTCACCAGTCACCAGTTTTAATGAGTAAATTGTATTAATTACATTATTTAAATATTCTGCAAAGTATCTTCATGTTACATTTATTAACTGTACTGCAATTCAGAGGGGAATATTATATTTTCAATTACTTGCAGTTTTTATTAGCCCTATACAAGTTACTTTACACAGGTACAGTAAAACAAATATAATGCATTGTTATAATATAAATTACTTGAATGAACCATTAATAGCTTGACAATCGAATAATGTAATTGTTTAACTCGGACAATATAAGTACATTTATTTAGACTACTTTAGTATAATTTAAATAAAGGACTGAGTTGTATAATAATACCAAACTGTATATGACTTTAACTTAAGTAAAGGATCTAAATACTTATTCCAGTGGTAAATGTGCTTTCTTTCTTAATTTGCATAATACAACTGTTATTATAACAACTTGTATTAATGTCATTTAACTTTTAATGTATAATTCGTTGTTCAAATCCACAGTACAGCACTTTCTTCACCATTTAATACAAATGTAATAAGCCTCCAATAAATCATAGAAACGAAACCAAAAATATCTTATTGGTCGTTTTTACAACAAACATCGGAATAAATCCGTGTTCTCCGTTTTAAAAAAAATAAATGTATTAAATATTGAAACGGATCACTTTAACCCACAAGGACCCACCGGGTGTCACATGAACTTGTTCTGGAAAGTTCATTATACAGCGTTAGCCTTTATTTTATCTCATGAAGTCCCTCAGTGACACACACTGAACAGTCTGGTGGGTCCTGGTCCTGGTCATGTGATGTTGTGTTCCCATGACAACATGTCCAAGAGGTCAATGTGCCAGACTAACACACAGGGGCGGACTTGGAGGACTACAAATCAGCCCGGGACTCTCGACCGGCCCACTTCGGTACCGCAAGTAAATACCGCTAGTAAATTGTCAAGGGGGGGGGTGCTAGTGACTTATCCGACCGACCCACATCGTCCGACCGGCCCACATCAGTACCGGCCCGTCCCGAACGCCCCGATGGCCAGTCCGCCACTGCTAACACATGTGACAGAACTAGCTACACCTCAAAAGCTTTTTTGTTATTGCTAAAGGTACAATTCAAGCCATTTAAAGGTAGCGTAGGTAATTTTGGAGAAACCAGCTCGAGTGCGCTAGAATTTGAAAGTACGCAGCCGAAAGAAATGTGCCCCTTCCTTCAGACTTCCTTACAGAGCCCCTCCTCCAACACACACGAACGCACACATGACCAATGAGGGCACGAGATAAGTTTGTGCACAGATGGAAGGCTGACAGGCAGGTAGGCCATCCAGTTATTTTAGCTGGGCCGGCTCAGATGATTGGTCGTACTTTTTACAGCGCCACGGCTTCCACAGATGACATTTTTTTATGTATTTTATTGTCAAAGCATTTAATGTATTCATTGCTATCGGGATGTTAAGAGCATTCCATGGAATATAACAAGTGTTTCTGAAGTGAATTACCTACCCCACCTTTAAGAATTAAAATGCTGACATAACATGTCCTTTATTAGCCTTTAACCTGTTGTGGAAACATGTATTGATCAAATTGATAGGAAACAAATGAGACGCTGTGACACTGATCGGGACTTTAACCCTAAACGTTCACAGTCAACCCAAAGTGACATATATGCACAATTATAAATATGATTATGATCTGTTAATTTAGCTGATTCAATTATATTGAGTTAATATATTCTTTATTCTTCAATTCAAAGAATGTTCAAACTAATTTAAACCAAAAATCATGCTCATTAATTAAGTTATAAATAAGAGTTACTTTACCATTAAAGCCCATCAATGGAACATATATGTTACATTTCAGATATTTGACACGAGGGGGGGTTACTTGTCAGAAATGTGTTCTGGTCTATTTAGTCTAAATTATGTTCACCTTAATTTCCCCAAAAGTAGTGTTGGTGGAATATTCTTGACACGGAATAAAAACGAATTTAGAAACTTTTTTCATTCTTATTTCAAGTCTTATTTAAACTTCACATCGTCGCGTTTAGTCATAATATCCATTAACGACCAGCCGTCTTCTCAGACAGGAAAGTGTTATTCCTCACCAGATATCAAACACCATATAGCCTACACTTTATTGTATTACTCTTTATTAATAGCAACGCGGACAAATGATTACACTTTAGACGGAAAGTTAATTTATGCGTTTTTTCTGATTCTCCGCTATTTAAGGTGAAACCGGCTGCTGAGGGGAAACGAAAATCACGTTATCCGCTTCTGATCCCGATTCCTATGTTATGTGTCTTTGCTTAAAATATATATAGGCTATTGAATCCCCCAAAAAACGATCTTTGTAATTCTTTAAAAAAGTGTTTAAGTGTTTCATAACGCTGTCAGAAACCTCCCCGCTGCTCCTCCTCTGCCGCTGCGTGTTTCTGACTTGTAGGCCTTATTTACTTAGCCTACTTGTGGTTTTTTTGTAGTCTTTCTGACTAGATTTGTAGTTATTTTGTGTCTCTTTGCTGTCAATTGATGTCTCGTTGGTGGTTGTTTTGTAGTTGTGTGTTTCTTTGTGGTCATTTGAAGCAATTGTGTGTCTTGTGGTTGTTTTTTGTAGTCCTTTTGAGTCAACTTTTATTAATTTTGTGTCATTTTCTGTCTGTTTCGAGAGTGTTAGTTTTGTGTTTCTTTGGGATCGTTTTGTGGCACTATTTGCAGCTGTTTTGCATCCCTTTTCTGGATCGTTTGAAGTTTGACCATAGTTGTTCTCGGACTGTGAAAATGGGAACATTCATTGACCATAAGACCTAAAACGTTGCTCTCCTTTTGGTGTCATGTCAGGGTTTGGCCCCCTTCACCATGTGGGGAAATATTTTCTGTGTCATTATTTTAAAAAGTGATCAAGTGTTTTATAACGCTGTAAAAAAAAACTCCATAAAGTCTCCCCTGCTGCTCCTCCTCTGCCGCTGCGTGTTTCTGACTTTAGGTAGCCTACTCATTTAATTATTTATTTACTTATTCATTGAATTACTTATTTATTTACTTGTTTATTTACTTACTTACTTATTTATTTATTTATTTATTTATTTATTTACTTATTTACTTACTTACTTATTTACTTACTTACTTATTTACTTACTTATTTACTTACTTACGTATTTACTTACTTATTTACTTACTTATTTAATTACTTATTTACTTACTTACGTATTTACTTACTTATTTACTTACTTACTTACTTATTTACTTACTTATTTAATTATCAATCAATCAATCAATGTTTATTTATATAGCCCAATATCACAAATGTTACATTTGTCTCAGTGGACTTCACAGTTTGTACAGCATATCAGTATGACAATACGACACCCTCTGTCCTTAGACCCGCATCGTTCAAGGAAAAACTTCCAGAGAAAACCCCACAGTTTAAGGAGAACATGGGAGAAACCTCAGGGAGAGCAACAGAGGAGGGATCCCTCTCCCAGGACGGACAGACGTGCAATAGATGCCGTGTGTAAATCGAAGAGATAATACATTTACAACATGGTATACAGACCAAATGTTTGGTCTACCTGCTGTAATTAGTAATTACTTACTTATTTACTTATTTATTTATGTACATTGGCTCTTTTAATGGACTTTTGAAAGAAGAGAAAACGTGTTTTTTACCCCAAAAAACGATCTTTGTAATTCTTTAAAAAAGTGTTCAAGTGTTTCATAACGCTGTAGAAAAAAACCTCCGTAAAGTCTCCCCCGCTGCTCCTCCTCTGCCGCTGCGTGTTTCTGACTTTAGGTACTCATTTAATTACTTATGTATACTATTTACTTACTTATTTACTATTTTTTACATTACATGTCACTTGTTAGACGCTTTTATCCAAAGCGACTTACATACTCAATACTGTGGGCATCCACACACAAGGACATGCTGACTGCAGTGGGGTTTGAACCTGTGACCCCCTGACATACTTGCCAACCCTCCCGATTTTCGCGGGAGACTCCCGATTTCATTGCCCTCTCCCGGTTTCCTCCCGGGGTCATATTTCTCCCGCATTTCTCCCGATTTCTGACTAAATCAGATTTACTCAGGACTGTTTCCACTCGGACTTTAATACAGCTACACCATTGTTTGGTTTCCATGGTAGCGCGTCTCTTTAGTAGCGCGCGCAACTGAAAGTCTGAAAGGGTGGGGAAAATAGTCACAGAAAACAGAACAAGAATCGACAACTCTACCCTCTGCTCACTCCTGTCCTTCACATATGCTCCATAAAGGATGGTGCTACAGGCCGCAAGGCAGTGCCCTTACAACAACAATAAGCATGTTTTGGTTTTGAAATGCGGTGGTTTTGAAATGCTCCCGATTTCTGAGGTCTCAAGGTTGGCAAGTATGCCCCCTGATCCGAACACCAACGCACTAGTCCACTGCGCCACACGCCTCCTTTACTTATTCATTTATGTATGTCCATTGGCTCTTTTAATGGACTTTTGAAAGAAGAGAAAGCGTGTTTTTTAATCGACTTTCTATTTGCATGTATTTCAATGTAAATGTCCTTTTTCTTTTTTTACTCTAAGTGTAAGAGAGACTATTCAACTCCAGTTCAACCAGTACAGTGAAATTAATAAAACAGAAACATTAATGGAAATAAAGTAAAGTTCGTTTAATTTTAGTACATTGAAAACAACATTTAACTACCTAACAAACAATGTAAAAAGAAAATAGCAACTTTAAAATAACTAAATTATAATAAAGGAATACAGAATTAATTAACTAAACCAAGTTTAAGTAATTTGCTATATTTGATTTTGTTATATGTTATATATATAAATAATTGGAAGCCAGCAGCTGAGAAGGAATAAATCCACATTTCTGAAAGATGTTAAAAGCCTGAAAAAACCACACACTGCTCCTTTAGAGAAATGAAGTGTTTAACATCACACAACTACAATAAGGGAAATGGTAGTGTGAAATATACGGATATTATTAAAAGTAACAATACATCAGCTATAAGGAAAACTCATTTTATTTATTTATGTTTTTTAAAGTCTAGAAATATCAAAATTACTCTGGTTTTAGGTGTTTTTCCCCCGATAATACCCGTTATAATCAAAATCAGAAATCCTTTATTTGTCCCACAGCAGGGAAATGTACATTATTACAGTAAAGGGGCAGTGCATGAAAATAAAGGCAATATTAAATAAGTATATTACCGTATTAAATTAAATAAGCATGTGCAGGTTTATCAAATTAAGTACAATTATTGTAAAAAATAAGAATCATTATTAAAAGAGGTGAAAATACATAAGTAGTAGCCGGTAATAAGGATACAAAAACTGTAAAATAAGTCAATATTTGTCATTAAAGCAGAGTTATCACACCTCAGTGGTGTTACTGTGTGTGTGTGTGTGTGGTGTGTGTGTGTGTGTGTGTGTGTGTGGTGTGTGTGTGTGTGTGTGTGTGTGTGTGTGTGTGTGTGTGTGTGTGTGTGTGTGTGTGTGTGTGTGTGTGTGTGTGTGTGTGTGTGGTGTGTGTGTGTGTGTGTGTGTGTGTGTGTGTGTGTGTGTGTGTGTGTGTGTGTGTGTGTGTGTGTGTGTGTGTGTGTGTGTGTGTGTGTGTGTGTGTGTGTGTGTGTGTGTGCGCGTGCACGTGCGTGTTGATTGCACATATAACCAACAATATAACACCAGGATAACGGATGAGTAAAGGCACACAGAGCGTCTGTTTTGACATGAACTCTTGAAGTGCTTAGCGGTGTAAGACTTGTATTTAGAGACCCGTCCTGTCACATGAGAGGTTGCGCCTGCTGTACAAACATTTACAGTACCAGTGATTTTGTTTACTACGACTTAAAGCTGTGGCGTTGACCCCTGACCTTTTTTTTCGACAGCTTTTATAGGCAGAGTGCATTTTCCTTTGCGTCTGAAACACCTCTCTGCTGCTGCATTATTAACGGAGAGCCGGGCTGAGCGGATCAGCTGATCGAGGCCCGGCCGACGAGAGGCGATTAGTTGTCACGCAACGGCCTCTGAAGAAGAAGAGGAGGAAGAGGAGAAGAAGTGCAAGGGAGGGGAGATTCAGGGCTTCCCATTGGCTGGCTGTTTGTTCCTGTATGTACAGCTGGGAGTCGGAGGTCAAGAGGGGGCCAAACACTCCTTAACAACTCAGAAGTGTTTAGTGTTCACCCTAACCCCCGCCTCCTTCTTCCTACGATACGATAAATTATCCTCAGATCAAGTTCGAAATCTGACTTGACTCACAGCAGCGACATCAAACAACGAAACATATTAAGACACGATACAAGGAAACAGACATTTAACATCACATGACGATCACTGAAGAGAAATATGTTCTCAAGACCCTCTAATGGACATTTGACCTGGGATTTAGCTCTGTACTTAAAGTGAGGACTGATTGGAGCACGTAACATCTTTCATTCCTCCTGTCCATTTCTATCGTTCATCCTCCAATAAGCACCGATCGTCTCCTTTAACATCTACTGTACAGTATTTGTCCTGCAACTAGCTTGCCTCCTCATGTCTCCTGCACTATTATTGTATGCCTTTTTATTTTCATGTTAAGTATCAAGTATGGAGGAGTCTTCAGATGTTCATTGCCAAAACGTCGCTGTGTTGTGCAACTGGCCATAAAGCCTTTGAATCCTTTGCTACCCTCCACTTCTTCCGGATTTTTCGCCATATTTCCCATCCTGACATCGCCCAATCCAATTCACAATATTAGTGAATATTCATCTTCATTAACCACGCGAACAGCTTAGTCAGAAATGTGTCTTTATTGGAATAAAGATCGACCAAAAACGTAATATTGTGTGCATGTAATCGCAGTCATTGATGGTGACTCACAGTTTGAAGGGACCTGAAACTCTCCAGTACAAAGTAAACCAGCGGTGAAAACATCTGGTTGTTTGATAGTTTTAAGATGTAAAAGGAACAAGAAACCTGTGGACATGAACTCCCAAGATGCATACTGGGAACAATTCTGCATCTTAGTAACAAAAGTGACTTGTTTAGTCCAGAAATCAAACAAATAAGGGTTTTGAATTTGTACCGCACACTGTACGTTCTCTCTGCCTTCTTCTCCATATAGCAAAACGAATGGAGTCTTATGGGTATTGTAGTATTTAGAGCCCAAAGACAGAAGCTGTAATTCCTAAAACTGTTGTCACGACATAAGATATGATTCTCATTATGGTCATTATTATTTAACAGTAATCCCAGAACCTCTGCCATCTCTCATGAACCTCCCCCTCTCTTTTTCCTCCCCGATCTTCTTCACCCTCCTCCTCCTTCCTCACATCCTCCATCTTCTCTTCCTCCACCACTATCTTTATGACTTGTCCTCCTTGCTGTGTCCTATATCCCCTGCTGCTTGTTTCTTTATGATTTCATTAAAGCCAAGAAAACAGCTTCAGATTTCTTCTTTTGTCCGACCTAAAAGTCCGAAACCCAACGGTTCCTTCCAGATAAAAGTAAACATTTGATATTTTTGCTCCTACAAAGGCTTTTAATCAATAATTCTGCTCGTGAAGTAATAACACAACTCTGAAAATCTGTTGAATCTCATCCCTAAACCTGTATTTCTTTATTTATGATAATGCACACATGACTCAAAATCCAAATTGCAAACCCCTTGAATGGAAGTCAACCATTTTTTGAATGGGTTTTTTGGTTAGACGCCTGAAATAAGGTGTCTATTAATACAAGCTTAAAGCATTTTGACATTTTGATGTATGGCTGTATCTTAAAATATATATATATGTTGGCCACATATCTTACTTTCTGCAATAATCCAATAGAAAAAAACATTGGCTTTTTGTGAATGTAACCAGGGAGATGCTGCCTTCAGGGTCACACTACAAAAACACGTCATCCCTCCCTGCACCACTGATGCTATGTGCCATCACTTTTCACTGGGACTTGTTGTTTTTTTGTAACCTGCTTCCTCCTCTTCTTCACCTCCTGCTGTCACTCTGCCATCTTCTTCCAGGAAGCAGCTCGGCCTGTTTGCTTGACTTTGAAATGACCCGTCTGTCTTTCAGCATGTTGTCTGTTTCTCCAACAACATCTCTGCACCCAGAAAAATAAAAACACCATCATCAGATGAAGATAGTTTTTATTCAGGACGACTTATTGGGGGTGTTTCCCTGTTTTTCGACCAAATCGCACAAAGTAAACTTGGAAAAAGCGGATTATTTTCACACTAAATGCAGCCGGCTGTCTCTCTGTTTGTTTGTCTAACTCTCTGTCTGTCTGTCTGTCTGCCTCTTTAAAGCTCACTGTCTGTTCTCCACACACACCTGTCTGTCTCTCTGTCGGTGTGACTGACCGCCGTCTGTCCCACTTGATGCTTTCTTCTCGTTTCTGTCTCTTTCCTCTTCCCCGTCCGTCTGTCTGCTCAGCGCCGGCCTGTCCAGCCTGTCTGTCTGTCTGTCTGTCTGTCTGTCTGTCTGTCTGTCTGCGGACAGTTTAAATCCGGTCTCACCTTCCTCCTGAACTCTTCCTGCCTCTTTTAATGTCGTACCATTCAGAGAAGGCCGGCTAAACTTTCTCTGCTGAACCTTGTTTCAGTTTTCATGTGGATACGAGTCCTTTTTCTGTCTATAAAACCAAAAATAAGACGCCCTACAACCTAGAAAAACATCTTAATTGGATGTGTGCTCTACTCGTATTGTCTTAATTTGTCTGTTTAAGCGGCACCTTTTGTCCGCCTGTGTCTCCGACCTTTGACCCCCAGCTTGTAGAGCCGGAGACCTCGGGGTCGGAGCTCTTTGTGTTTTCATGCTGGTTGCAGGTCGCTCTAGAGGAAGTGTCTGTGATGGCCGTGCAGATTAAACCCGGACAGAAACAACAAACGAAAGTGTTTTTTTAAAGCAAGAAAATCCCCCTTCCTTCAGCTATCCCGTTAAATCAGCGGTGAGGATAAATCGTTTCCTTCCTCTCTTCAATAAAGTCAATTACTGGACGAGGTACCCGCTATAATCGGGGGCTGGTTAGTTAGGTGACACCCATCACTTTCCACTTCCCCTCCCGAATAATAACCCCCCGTCACCACCGCTGCTTATCTCCGCGGCCCAACACTCAGAAACAGAAAGTGGGTTAGAAAAATGGCCGACGTTTCTACATCTGGAGAGGCGATTTTCCACGAATCGAGCAGATGGTCGCGGGGTCGGAAATAGGAAAAGAAAGAACATACCACACGCAGCAGAAATGAAAGCATGCATACGTAATAGAGCGTGAAGCCACGAGGTGAGGATGTCGTCCCCCCCCCCCCCCGATGTATTTTCTTGGGGGGAGGGTAAAGATAGAGATGGAGTTGGAGTTGGAGATGGAGGACGGCCTTTTGACGGAGGTGAAAGCGAAGGAGGCGGAGCTTAGCGGTGAAACTGACACCTCGGCTAGCCACTCAGATTTCCCCCGCGTTACGATAGTAAACCCCCTCCTCTCTCTCTGCCATAAACCCTGGTGGAAGATGGAGATAATTCTAATTAGAAGTGACTCTGCGTGCCAGTGATCCATGCAGACTATTAGTGTTGTCACGAAACTCTGCGGATGCTACTGGGCATGCTCAGTGAGTCTCTGGCGAAGGGAAGGTCACGCCGCCTGGGTGTTTCTGCAGCAGCGAGCTCTGCTTCCTGCACGCGATCTTCACCGGGGGGCGGGGTGGGAGGCACGGCTCTTTCTGTTTTTTTGCATTTCCTGCGATGTTTGTTTGGCAATACTGCAGCTCAGTTTTGCAGCGTTTTTTTCCAAGCTGATGCTCTTTAAAAAAAAAACAATGCCACGGAGAGTTCAAAGCCAAAAAAAACTCTGTCGGTCGACCCCGCTCCTGCTCAATTGACTTCGCTCGTCGAGTTTGGGGGAAATAAAGCACGGAAAGTAAAGCGGGCGAAATAAACATGTCATAATGTGTCAAAGCTGTGGTGCAAACACGGTTAACCTCCGCGCTTTCACAAACACACGCCTTCATTTCACAACAATGGGCCCCTTTAATGTTCTCATTCAATTGGAAAAACCCTTTGCTATGGGTTTTAAATTTAGAAATATGTAAAATAAATTAGATTATGTGAGTGAAAGATATTTCATTTTTACTTTATCATCTTTTTTTTTTATAAAACTTGTTCCTAGTTTCGCAAAAATGACTTTTAAAAACCTTACATTGACTTATATTAATTCAATTTAATTTGATTTAGTAAGGGGTTAATGTTTTGTATTTATGCAGGATTTGCAACAACCAAATTAAACGTATTTCTACTTATTTGTATATGTTAATTGTACAATGCATAGGCCCATTTAATATCCATATAAAATAAGAATACATTTAGACATTTTCAGCCGATTAAAGGATTTCATTTTAAATCAAAATATGAATGCGAAATGTCTTAAATGTTCATCTTTATGATATGTTTTGCATTTAAAATACTTTTTCGTCGTTTCATAAATCTGACTTTTAATAACCCTACATTACAAACTAACATGCATTTAATTTATAATTAAAGCGCCTGCTGTTTTGTTATTTTAATGTATGTTTTGCAACCACCAAACATGCATTACAAACACATTTCTTTAAAATTACACCTAGAGACGCCTCTCAAATTACACCTAGATACATCCATTCATGTATTTTCTGCATTATTACGACAAACATTTCCGTTGTTAATAATCATTTCGCATATTCGATTTTAAATAAAAATGTTGCTTCAGGCTAAATAAAACCCATGTGATGCAAACACACATTTAACCTCCTCGCTTGAACACACACAGCTTTCATTGTTACCCCTTTTGAGCTTCATATTTATATTGAAATGGAAGGAGTCCCTAAACAAGTGCACGTGACGTCTGTAGATTAAAGGTTTTAATAACTTAATGTAAGATTTATTTGGACTGCCTGACCATAATCTTCCAATTGAAGGCAGATTTGAGGTATTAGACTCAGAGATTTAAGGAGCCCCGGGTCAAGATTACAGAGTGTTTGCACACAATGAAACACTGTTGAGGCAATTTGGAGCGTTTAAAGACATCTTGGTTTACTCGTGGAAGTATATGCAGGTTTTCCTGATTTTATAACCACAAAATCACGTAAAAAGACAATATATTTGTTTCTATTTGGTGTAAATACTTTATTGTTGTATTCATTGAAAGCTCAGTGTTTGGTTGTTTATCTAAAAGTGATTTTTACATGTTGTGTTCAAAGGGTAATTTTTTTTATATAAGAATAAGCAGCAATAAGTTCTTTAAAGCAGGACGTCAAAGGGTTAACTCATGCTGGGTGTGTTTTTCTTTACATAGCAGATCTGTGTGTGTGTGTGTGTGTGTGTGTGTGCGTGTGTGTGTGTGTGTGTGTGTGTGTGTGTGTGTGTGTGTGTGTGTGTGTGTGTGTGTGTGTGTGTGTGTGTGTGTGTGTGTGTGTGTGTGTGTGTTGTGTGTGTGTGTGTGTGTGTGTGTGATGGAGGGGGGTTGGTGCTGGTCTACATTCCTCCTACATTTTTCTTCAGTTTTCAGTCCATTCAACGCTCGATCTCACATCACACGTTATAGTAGATTTCCTTACAAAGATTTACAATATTTTAATATATATGTGTATTCTCATATGTATTTTCTATTAATTTATTTATTTTCAATATGTTTATGAACATTTCTTTCCCATGCTTCCATTTAATTAATCGACTGAACTCTTCATATACTTTACTATACATTGTTTTCACGTGATGCAATATTTTTCTGCTGCACGTTATTATTAATATCCCACTATGACAATTATTTGTAAAGTAAATATAATTTCTTATTTTTCTTTACTATTTTGAAGCCAAAACAACATTATCAAATACAATTACTGGATCCAGAGTGTACAAATATTAATTATTGTGTCTTAATAATCATCTTACTTCCACAAATCAAATCAAAGTAAATCAAATGATGGCTATGAAATGTTTTTTTTATTTATATAACGTCGTTTTCAGATCATTTCTTAGTTGCATTGCTGAAAACTTTTGTTTAACGTTTTCTTAAAGGTGGGGTATGTAATTTCAGAAACACTTTTTGTTATATTCCATGGAATGCTCTTAACATCCCGATAGCAATGAATACATTAAATGCTTTGACAATAAATACATTACAAAAATGTCATCTGTGGAAGCCGTGGCGCTGTAAAAAGCACGACCAATCATCTGAGCCGGCCCGGCTAAAATAACTGGATGGCCTACCTGCCTGTCAGCCTTCCATCTGTGGACAAACTTATCTCGTGCCCTCATTGGTCATGTGCGCGTTCGTGTGTGTTGGAGGAGGGGCTCTGTAAGGAAGTCTGAAGGAAAGGGGCAGATTTTTTTCCGGTTGTGTATTTTCAAATTCTAGCGCACTTGAGCTGGTTTCTCCAAAATTACATACCCCACCTTTAATAATCTTGAATTGATGCAGGGTTACCCAAACCAAACAATGCACAAGGTTATACCAAATTGCCGCATTACATGTACACATTGGTATTGTTAAAAACAACATATTTCTGAACGTATATCGTTGTGTTTTTAATTCATTTCTGCAGCTATTTGAGAAAAAAAGAAGCTTTTAATTTCCTATTAAAGTCAGTGTATTGTCCGTACAGAGAGCTTCTGTTCTGCAGTGTGTGAAGCTTCAGGCTCCTCCCACTGAACCACAGAAAAACACACATTATGAAACCTGGAGGAGCAGGAAAATATTTGTATATGATTCCTTGTAACGGAGAGTAAAGGTTAACATTTGCATTTTAGTGATTTTCTGTTTGTGTATTTTCATTGTCCTTCAACATTTTAAAAGTGAATACTTTAACTTTTTAGGCAGATCTTTTCCGAAACTTTCCTCCCAAAAACGTTCTGAATTGTTTTAAACTAGTCTGGACTAACTAGGGTTCAGGAACTTACTACAGAAAGCTCTTAAAGCATTTATTACAGAAGTATTTCATCAACATTTTAGACATCTTGAGGTTGAGATTACATTTAAAAAATCAATAAAAAATACATTTAATTAGAGGTGAATGAGATCTGATAAACTACAATTTCAGCTTCATTCATTATAATACCGTGCTGCGTTCACTGGCTGTTCGCAGGATGGGGATTCACACACATCCTACCAAATCTCAGTAAATTACGTTACAAGAGGAGAGTTATTATCGCTCAACCTTCATTAACATCCCGGCCTGCTGTTTGAATCTCTTATGCACAATAACAGGTTGTTTTTAAATATCTTTCAGTGCAAAAAATGTAATTCCTGCTATGATAGTTAACATTTAATTTCTCACTGCATGTGCTTCTCTTTTGTTTCAGCTCTTCTGGAAACAGTTTCACGTGTTGGAGAAGTTTAGGAAGCTGGACAAAGTCTGTCAGAATCAGACCGGTAAGATTCACTTTGTTCCTGAAACTCCTTCGGTACAACACGCTGCGTTCAATAAAATCCGTTTTAATCAAGGAAATAACTGAAGACTAACTGCTGGAATAATGGCTTCATTATATGGTGCATATTTGGTGTCAGAAACGTCTCCTTTTGTTCTCAGAGGATTGGTATCTCAAGCCGAGAAAGCAAAATAATAACTGAACACAGTGGAAATAACCATGGCTTGTTTCCCAGTTAATACAAACTGGTTTTGAGATGTAATACAATATTTGCTTTGCTTAGTTTTTCTACTTCTGCTAGATGTAGTGCACCAAAAAGAATCTTCTTACTTGATAGTTGCCCAAATGTTATGTTTCACCTCTAAAGTAGATGAGTTTTCTTACCAGACATCTGCTCCTCTCCTCCTCACATCTTTGAAAAGCAGACACCAATCATAAATACCATGGAGATTACATGATGTCTGTCTGTCTGTCTGTCTGTCTGTCTGTCTGTCTGTCTGTCAGTGTGTACATGCACACAGTAGTTCTGTCTTTTGAACACCCCTTTATTCTTACACATTATACAGATAACAAACCTTCACTGTCATTCTCTGTCAGTTCTGCAAAAACAAAAACAGTCATGTACGGCTAAGTGCATGGAACTTTGTATCCACATTATTTACTCTTATTTGTTTAGAGTGGGTCAGAAATCCTTGATTCATCTCAGAACAGTGAAATCACAGCGCCAGGACACTGCATATGAATTGAATAATAAAATAAGAACGCTAATATCTTAATTAATGATGCAAGCATGGGTTAATACAATAACATAAGTACACACATATGGTAAGAATAGCAGCAATATTAAAGTAAACAAGCAAGCAGCCAGTAATACCAATAATACATATCAAAATATTAAAACATTTAACTAGTTTTTTGTGTTTTCGCACGGTTATTCGGTTCATGGTCTGCTGTTGGGACATGCGTCGTACCCTCGGGGATAAACAGAAAATAATGATCCATTCATTCATTCATGTAAAGTAAAGTTTCCTGGTTCCCGGTCCTCAGCTGTCAGAGGCTACAGTTTGGGGATTTGTCTTTGCTCAGATCGAGGGATTATTTGTCCCTCTCCAGGTGGAAACCTCATTTGAACCCTGAGGCTTATAAAACACGTAAAAAAAACGGTTGTGTAATTTCACAAATACATCCCCGAGACCCATTGTGAATCCCCCCAAGAAAGAAACTCTCATTTTGTGAAGTTGTTTTAACCTGGATGTGGTGTACGTCTAATAATCGTGCATGCTTTTTCTTGCTGATGCAAATAGTTTGATGTTGATTTAAGATATTAAGTGAGATTAGATGAGACAACAGCTGGAAAATGAGATGCGAAACATAAACAAAATAAGAAAGACTGCACCGACGGAAACATGCCACAGGATCGGAAAATATGAGGAATAGGAAAAGTGTGATTCATGACTTAACGACTTCAGTTTTATAAGAGCAGCAAGCTGAACTTTATTACCATATTTCGGTAAAATACGGACG
>NW_022987668.1:2024586-2029586 GCF_902827165.1 Trematomus bernacchii | reverse complement strand
TTTTTATAGGCAATAATTTAAGCTGTGTTAGTTCCAGGTTTAATATGTGCAATAAGTTCATTTCAATAAGTTTTGCAATAAACATTGAACCAGTCCGGCCCTCCACTAGTACCCATTTTTTTATTTTGGCCCACTGTGTATTTGAGTTTGACACCCCATCATACGAACATAGCTACAGAGTTATGCCGATGAACATCTTAGGTCACAGGCTCCTCCAACAGTGCAACACAATAACACAGATAAACAGACAAATATAGTGCAAGTAAATAGTACATTTCTCAATCCCTGCTGCAACAAGCATCTCAAATTTGCAGAAAAATGTACTGCACTCAGAATATTAAGACAGTAAAATCAGCACAAACTTGTAGTAGATACATTTTTTAAATCTTTTTCTAGGTTATTATTTCCTGGATTAAATTGTCACTTGTTGAAGTTGTGTTTTCCTCTGATAGGATGATAGGAGTTATGATGTGTGTGTCAGCGTCTCCGAGGCGTTGCTCTCTGAGCGGCTGCAGGCGTCTGATCTCTGAACGCTCCCATCAAACAGATTACAGACGGAAATACCTGACGCGCTGGCAGACAAAAGAGAGGGGAGGACGGAGGGAGTGAGTGTGCTCAGGCTGAAGACTTTATTTCCTGTGACGCTCTGAACCAATATTGTAATTTGTATTATAGTTTAATCATATTCTTGGTTGTTCTTTAGCGTTGAAGTGTCCCATGAAGGCCTTTACATCTTGAGAGAGGGTGTTTTTCTGGTCAAAATGTCAGTGGTGGGAGATGTAAGTAAGAGTACTAACACCACACTGAAAAAAAACTCTGTTACAAGTAAAAGTCCTGCATTTAAAATGTTATTTAGGTAAAAGAAAGTAAGTATAATCAGCAATATGTAGTTAAAGCTTTAAATGTAAAAGCACACAATGAAAAACAATCTAAAATAAAATGTAAAAAACCTTTTATAAATCAGATAAATCAGATGCCAATCTTTAAATCTGCTAATTGATTAATTGACGACGAAGCTGGTCTTCTATAATTTCATTTCATTTCATTTCACACCTTTATTTATTCAGGTTGTATCCCATTGAGATCATTGATCTCTTTTTCAAGGGAGACCTGCTCAAGTAGGTTCCACATGAAACATTAAAAACATAAACAGAACAACATAATAATAATAATTCCTTACATTTATTATAGCGCTTTTCCAGATGCTCAATGCGCTTTACAAATACACATTACATACATATCATACATGCAACGGTCATGTACTGTGGACAATACCCACAGGAGCAAATTCGGGTGAAGTGTCTTGTCCAAGGACACAACGGCTTTACAGACGCAGCAGCGGCGGGTTTCGAACTGGCGTTCCCCAACGCACAGCCCACTGCGTCACTCCGCCCATCTTCACACCTCGAAGTCATCAAGGCGCTTTACAAGTACACATCACACACATATCATACATGTAACGGTCATGTACTGTGGACAGTACCCACAGGAGCAAATTCCGGTGAAGTGTCTGAGGTCACAACGGCCTGACGCAGTGGCGGCGGGTTTCGAACTGGAGTTCCCCAACGCCACGCTTGATCTGATGATCAACGCACAGCCCACTGCGCCACTCCGTATAAACTCAGTGTTGGGAGATGTAAGTAAAAGTTCTAACACCACACTGAAGAAATACTCGGGTACATCCTGCGTTAGGTAAAAGACAGTAAGTATAATCAGCAACATGTAGTTAAAGCTTTAAACGTAAAAGCACACAATGAAAAAATAAATAAAATAAAATGTAAAAAACCCTAAAAATCATAAAAAATGACTCAAACAGATGCCAATCTTTAATCTGCTTATTGATTAATTGACGACGAAGCTGGTCTTGTCTAAACTGTTAGTTTCATTCAAACAAAACATACATGTGTATAATTCCTCAACACATAACCTAACGCCAAAACAAAAACTCTGGCTGAACTTTAAAGTCCCTTTTGGCTTCCTGTTGGACTTATCAGGAGGTCAGAAGGTCAGCTGGTCGTGACCTCTGACCCCGGGCTTCCTTGTTATTTCTCGTCTTTGTTTTGAAGTTGTTTGCTTCTGCTGCTGCACAACACTATGAGGGATGATTTGGCAACCTTTCAAATGATAAAACAACTACTTATTAAACTCACCGGTGCACTTATTTTGAGACGTACATTTTCAGAAATGGACAGCAATAATAATATGTTCAGATGCCTTCAATCATATTTTTTTAGATTTACAGAGAAGGATTTATTTTAGATGCATTGTGCTGCAACTAATGAAGAAGTTAGATAATGCCTTTCAACAGTTGTAATATATCCATATATATTTGTTCTCTGCAAATACTTATTCCAAAGTTTTCCCGACCGTTAACTGAGACTTTAAGCAGTTTATCCTCTGTGTGGCATTGTTCCTCCACAGCAGCTTAGCACAGAGTCGCTGTTTTTAACTGAAAACTGTAAATACTGTGACGTGAAATTGGTGTTACCGAATAAGTGTGTTGAAGTCGGACAGGTTGAGCAGAGCTACAATAACAGCAGGTGAGCTCTTGCTTTCACTGTGGACATTTTATAAAAGCTAAAAGCCTTAAACAGACACTTCACTCCACACCTGATATATTACCGTCACACCCAACAGGAGCGAGCACAGCTAAAATATCAGAAGTCAAAATGTTAGAAAAACAAGAAGACATTAACTCACAGTGCAGACAGCGTCTTTCAACTCACTCTAATGGGCTGTATGAATATAAAAGTGCTCCTGCAGTATTTGAGGCATGAGGGCTGTGAATACCTTTCTTCAGATGTAATCCTCCTGCATGAGGGCTGTCTGTCTGTCTGTCTGTCTGTCTGTCTGTGTGTGTGTGTGTGTGTGTATGTGTGTGTGTGTGTGTGTGTGTGTGTGTGTGTGTGTGTGTGTGTGTATGTGTGTGTGTGTGTATGTGTGTGTTTGTGCGAGCGTGCGTGCCTGCCTGTCTGTCTGTCTGTCTGTCTGTCTGTCTGTCTGTCTGTCTGTCTCTCTCTCTCTCTGACTGTGTGTGTGTGTGTGTGTGTGTGTGTGTGTGTGTGTGTGTGTGTGTGTGTGTGTGTGTGTGTGTGTGTGTGTGTGTGTGTGTGTGTGTGTGTGTGTGTGTGTGTGTGTGTGTGTGTGTGTGTGTGTGTGTGTGTGTGTGTGTGTGTGTGTGTGTGTGTGTGTGTGGTGTGTGTGTGTGTGTGTGTGTGTGTGTGTGTGTGTGTGTGTGTGGTGTGTGTGTGTGTGTGTGTGTGTCTGTCTGTCTGTCTGTCTGTCTGTCTGTCTGTCTGTCTGTCTGTCTGTCTGTCTGTCTGTCTGTCTGTCTGTCTGTCTGTCTGTCTGTCTGTCTGTCTGTCTGTCTGTCTGTCTGTCTGTCTGTCTGTCTGTCTGTCTGTCTGTCTGTCTGTCTGTCTGTCTGTCTGTCTGTCTGTCTGTGTTCATAATACTATAGTTTCTTTATTCACATGTCTTCTACACCTTCTGATGTGTAAGTGGTATGATTATGACTAAGTTAGGATGTGGATATCAAATACATGTTAAAGAATGGCTAAGCAGTGTATTTGACCAATGCATAGTGTTAATGTTACCTTTTCTGGCTTGCTTGCTTCAGTGGATAAAATCTACGAGACAAAATGACCGGCTCTTACTACAAATGAAAGGCTGTTTTTTTATTTATTTTAGTCTTACTTAAAAATTGGCAAAGAATTTCGATAGTAAAGCGCTACAGTCAAAACATGTGAAAGCCTGACACTAACACACAGTTCTCGTTGTATTTTATTACTTAGAAGTTTTGTTGTTCTTGTTTTTCAGAGCTGAAGGAGTTGGAGTCCAGCCTCACGTAGATACTCTCTACAGGTTCATCTGAAAATGTTTCTTCAGTTTCTGGATCACAGTCATGACAGCCAACAGTGAGGAGGTCAAAGGTCAGTGTGCTTGTTTTATTCATCAGTGCAGCCCAGTCTCAGCTCAGGGTTTGTGACTCAGGAACAAAACCGATGTGAACGACTGAAGTCTGTCACACTTCCAAAAATAAAATCAGACGCTCTGTCTGAGGCTTAAAGAATGATTTCCCTAATATACACATATACATTTTGATATGTGAGGGAAAGCTTTATTTTTTACTTTTTTTGTTTTTTTTATGTTTCATTTGAAACATAATGCCCTTATCCATCAGTATCCATGTTCAATTCTGACTCAGTAAAGATGCAATCATAAAATCTGTTTTGGTTTTTACTGTATAAGAAAGACATCACGTATTCTGAAACTCAGCAATAAAACGTGAAACATTTGAAAAATAACCCCTTAAAGGACTTCTAGTAGTTACCTATCAGTGTATAGATGAGACGCATCCGGGTACTTTCCCTCTACGCAAGACCACGCCCCTTTTGGGTGAAAACCAGAGGTGGGATGTAGTGGAGTACAAATACTTCGTTACTGTACTTAAGTACATTTTTCTGGTATCAGTACTTTACTCCACTACTTATTTTTCTGACAACTTTTTACTTTGACTTCTTACATTTTGAACACAAACACCTGAACTTTCTACTTCTTACATTTTGAACACAAACACCTGTACTTTCTACTTCTTACATTTTGAACACTAATACCTGTACTTTCTACTTCTTACATGTTGAACACAAATACCTGTACTTTCTACTTCTTACATTTTGAACCCAAATACCTGTACTTTCTACTTCTTACATTTTGAACACAAATACCTGTACTTTCTACTTCTTACATGTTGAACCCAAATACCTGTACTTTCTACTTCTTACATTTTGAACACAAACACCTGTACTTTCTACTTCTTACATTTTGAACACAAATACCTGTACTTTCTACTTCTTACATTTTGAACCCAAATACCTGTACTTTCTACTTCTTACATTTTGAACACAAATACCTGTACTTTCTACTTCTTACATGTTGAACCCAAATACCTGTACTTTCTACTTCTCACATTTCCCAAACAGGCTGGTTCCTTTAGTTTG
>NW_022987668.1:1977086-2019586 GCF_902827165.1 Trematomus bernacchii | reverse complement strand
GTATTATATGTTGTATTTATTTGTTATATTCTTTTCATTAAGATGTAATGATTCATTCAAGCTAAAGGTACTTTAAAAGGAGTTGAACACTTTAAAAACTTCACTTTTTAGGACCTGAACATTGACTTTAATCCACTACAGGATGATATATGTTTATAATAACAGTTCAATTTACATGTTAGTCAATAGATAATATTCTAATATTAAAGGGGACCTATCATGCAAAATGCACTTTTGTACGTCTTTTATACATGAATATGTGTCCCCGGTGTTCCAGGGAACTCACCAAGTGTCAGAAAACACAACCCTCTCTATTTTCCTCCATACCCAAATCTCTAAAAAAGGGGCTGCAACGGATCTGATCAAAACTGATCCAGATTTGAACACTGTCCTGACGTCAGGACGGTGGCGCTACGGCTATTGGGCCAACTCTCCACCTATCAGGGGAATGTGGGGTTGGGCCACAGACGGCCATTGCCGCTCGAAAGCGCTGGAGACGCTGTAGTACATATGCCAGGCCTGTAAGTGGCGCTGTAGTCTGCCACAAAAGCAGCGAAGAAGACTTCCCGCGCATGGTTGCCATGGTTGCCCTTCTGTTTATTCTCCGCTGTGGCTTTTTTTCTCCCTCCCCGAGGCAAGCGTTTGCTCCTGCTGCTTTAATTCAATGCAATCCCTCCCCGTCGAGGCAAGCACTGTAATTCTCTCCGGTTAGTCCACCAGCAGATGACAAACACCCACCTCTCCGCCTCTTCCAAGGAACGAGGGGACCGTGCGGCAGAGTTTCAGTTAGATTTTTTTTCGCCGATCAAGATGTCCGTTAAAGTTTAAATCTTCCGGACAAAATTTGAAAAGTGCCGGTCAAAGGTCTTCTTTGTTATTTATTGAGCTTTAAAACAAATGAATAACGACTCGATATAATAATATAATAAAACACGGAGGACGGAGATCTCTTTTTCTCCCCCTCTTCTGACAGCCCAGCAGCTGATCAGAGCACGCTCCCCTCTCCTGCAGGGGGGCGTGGTCAGCTGCAGCTCACAGAATCAGCCCCTTGCAAAAACAGGGTTGGAAAGAGCAAATGGAGCGAAATGAGGCATGGCTAAAATGCAGGATCTGTTTGGTATTTTGAAAAAAAAACTATATTTATATACTTTGTATAGGTATGGCCCTACAATATATTGTTCAAATATAGCATGATAGGTCCACTTTAATATAATACATTTAAAACGCCTTTATGTATTATCTTAATGAGAACTATATCTACATTATTATACGAGTAAACAGGCACATGATAAAAAAGGTTGTAGATTAAATAATGAACTTTATATTAAACTAGTAATTGTATTCTTAAAGGTGGGGTAGGTAATCTTACTCCAAGTACTTCAATGTGACGGTTCACACTGCTACATAGTACAGAATAGACTGGCTAAAATTGTTTATTTAATGAGGTAAAATGCTAAAACTTTAATTTAAAGTGGATGGAAGACAATCAGTGACATAATTCCTCTTTAAAACGGCAGATTTAGTCGTTTGAAAAAATCAAAATGCAGTCGTTAGAGGACATCTCATACATATTGAAAAGGAAAATAATATTTAATCCCTTAAAGTAGCCATGAAGAAATGAAAACTGTAAATAAATACTATAAAGCAACATCCTTAACTGTTTAATTCATTACTGACACAAAAAACGTGTCTTTAAAGCCTCTAATATTACTGATAATACAATAAAACATGAATAAAATAGCTTTTAAAAAGTTATGTCTGCTATAAGTTTTCCATAATAAAGTCAAACTTTAAATAGGACACCCAACTAATTTCTGTTTTTCATTAAATACTTATTTATGAGTTAAATTCATTCACAAAACTCTTAAAAATAATCATAAGATATGTTCTGGGTCGTTCAAAAGTGAGATACTCTTATTTACAAAAAGAGAGCCCTCTGAACATATTTTTGATTTGTTTTAAACTTTTTAGATGCTTCACTCTTCTCCCCCTCCACATCAAGAGGCATACAAGTCTTCTTCGGGTTATTTCATCCTTTTTAATCAAGTTCTCTGAAAAAACAGACAGACAGCAACGAAAACAGACAGTACACACTTCATACAAGTGAACGCTAACGACACAAGTGCAAAAAAAAGAGAATTAAAACTAAAATAACTCCAGAACAATTTCCTTTTTTTTACAGAACCAAATGGAATAAGATGACATGGATCGAGGTCCGCCTTCTGCCAATCAACAACGTGTGTGTGTGTGTGTGTGTGTGTGTGTGTGTGTGTGTGTGTGTGTGTGTGTGTGTGTGTGTGTGTGTGTGTGTGTGTGTGTGTGTGTGTGTGTGTGTGTGTGTGTGTGTGTGTGTGTGTGTGTGTGTGTGTGTGTGTGTGTGTGTGGGTGTGTGTGTGTGTGTGTGTGTGTGTGTGAGCTTCAGGAGGCTTTTTTTGTTTTGTTCAGAGGTTATATAAGTTATTTAGCCTTGCACCGTAAAAGGAATACAAAATAAAACATGTCAGAAAAATGTTTTTGGGAGGAAAAACAGACAGCTTCCGGTTTGTCAGCTGTTTGACATTTCAATTATTCAAGATACCCACATTTAAATCAATTTCAATTCAATCCAACCTGCCGCTCAGATAGAGTCTTGCAGTAAAAGGCCTAAAACAGATGCTAATGTATTAATAATGAAATATTCAACAGTGCAGTTTCTTATTAATGCCAGCGCATGACTTTAGACTTAAACCAGGTTTTAATTTGAAAAACATCTCCTTACTTCCCTAATTCACTTATTTTTTCTCATTTTTAAAATCCTTTTTTTCTATTATTGACATTTTATTGGCTTTAATTTGACACATAGCGTTTATGAATGGCTGTTTTGTGAAATATCATCCTCATATTTTATCCTGATTGGGTTTCAGAGCTCACAGAGCACTGACCTGAGATCTGAGAACAGACTGATCCATACAAATACAATAATCAATACTTTGATAGTCAAACGCAGATCATTCGGTGTGCTTACTTTAAAAATAACTGAATTTACATTTAGGTTTTCATCTAATGCAATCACAAGGTTTTTGCTGTTTGCATTTTGTTTTGAAATGTCCATTGTAAACTGTCAGAAAAGAAAATTGGAATAGGTTCACAAATTTAGACCCAATTATTTTTTAATGTTGATAAAGAAAACCTAACGTTACCATCAAATGTACTTATTAATATTGTTTTATCAGCCAGTATATCGATTTAACTGTAAAATGGCCAGTGGATTGTATGTGGAATTAAATACTGACTAACCTTTAAAGGGTATTATTTATTAAGGATAAAAAATATCTTTCAGTAAACCCAAAAAAAAATATGATGCTTAAAACCAGAACTTCCAAATAAACATGGCTGTGGTGGAAAAACATCTAGGTTCCCTTTAATACAAATAAAAATGTGTAGTAAAACCTGGACATGCTGGGCTAAAAAGCAGACTGTTTGTGAAACCTGCTAAATAATGAAAAGATTTACAGGAATAGGTCAAAATAATGCATTATTGGAAATGAAATGTGAAAACAATTTTTCCCGTTTTGAGTTTACAAAACCTAGTTGTCTTTCCTCTGAAACCTCGGTGTCGTTAACACGGTCACATGAAACATTGATATCGGTATCTATCGGTATTACTGTGCAGATTTTACTCCACATCCTTGCATATTTATCACTGCAGTTAAAAACCTCGTATCTCCATTTGTTGTTATTGTGCATTTTTAGGGACTCATTTTTCAGCTTGGTGCACCAAAAAAACGAACAAGTCAGAGTAAATTTAAATAAATGAATGAAGTTGAGATCTGTTGTCTATTTTCAAAGCCAAGAATGATTTTTCATGCTTGATAAAATGGATTATTATTTATTATTATTATAATTATAATTATTATGAATTTACGCAACAACATACAACGTTTTGGAGATACGAGTTTTTCACCGGACAGCAGTTGTATGGATGTGTGTGTGGTTCAGGGCCTGTGGGTTTTTTTTGCAGCCGCTTCCCAAAAAAACTGCAGAATACAAACACTTCCAGAGGCCTCCATCCTCCACCGGTCACTTTGAAAAAGTGTACCCGGAAACACTAGCAGGTTAGCGGGGCGTTAAACCGGCACAGAAGCTGCTAAAATGTATGGTTTTAAGAACAAAAATAAGATTGTGTTTGTGCGGCGGGCCTTAGCGCACATGCGCAGGAGCTTTTAGGCTCATTCAGGCCTGCACACACACATTAACACACACACACACACACACACACACACACACACACACACACACACACACACACACACACACACACACACACACTGAACTGAAGTTATTAGGACAATCTGGGCTTTTATAATAACATACAACATATATAAACTTGTGTTACAGCTGCATTGTTTTGCATAATATTGTACATGAAGAGTTCTATTCCAAAAACATTTATATCCATTTATTTAAAGGGGAAGTCAAAATGCAATTTTTAGCACTGAAGGCAGCAGTCAGGATATTTATAGCTTTACTACGGCTCTGCCATGTTGGGAATATTATTCTGGATATCATTATTTTGGAAGGAAACTCTTCACAGAGAGCAGTGTTATTGTTTGTATTGTGATTATTATTATTGTTAGGCCTGTCCGGGGTTAACCTGAGTAGAGATATGATTGTAGGCTTATTTTTTCCTCTCGAAACCCCTGATTGTTTCTGCTGATTTAAGGCTTTATTTACTCATTATTTACCTATATTCAAACGTTTTTCCTCTCATAAAAAGAGAAAAGAAAAACGTTTTGATTGTCTGTGTTTCTCCTTGATTGTCTCAAAATTCATAAATAATTATTATTAACCCTGTATGTCTTATTTCACCCGCCTCCCCATCCCATAATCCTTAATACTGATAAGTATACACTGACGAATAGAATTTAAATACATTGTACAATAAATACAAAACATAAATAAAAGACTCAAAGAAAGTACTGAAAATCTTTGTACAAGATATAAATAGCTTGAATTGTTCTTAAAGCGTTACCTTTGGCAAGTCTAGTTTACAGTTGTACAACCCGCGGGTAACAAAAGTTTGTCCCTTTTTTCAAACAAGAAAATAAAATCATCAAAATAAACCCGATGCTCTTCGGGGCAAAATATGGCCAAAAAAACACTTCATATATATTTGTTGCGATCATTGTTTGATATTTACCACTTATTATTATGCCCTTAACATATTTTGTGCGTCCTCGTCCCAGGGGGAGGGGGGGAGATCAGTTTAGGAAAGCGTTAGGGGTCACCCTCTTTTGATGGGACAGCACCCCGGGGAACCCCGCGGAAACGCCCGGGGAGAAGGAGCTGTTTCTCAGGGAGTCCGAGAGCAGGTGCTGCGGGGAGCTGCTGCTCGTCAGGCCGCCGTACCCCTGCTGGAGGTGCGGCGGGGGCGGCGGTCCTCCTCCGGGCTGCCCTGAGTGTCCGGTCCCTGAGACAAAGTACCCGGCAGTCTGTCCGGAGAGCAGCCCCACCGGAGAAGTGCTCATCCCGTAACTGTTCCCCAGGATGGAGCGCCCCAGGTCCCCGTTACCCAGCTGCTCCACGGCGGGCAGCAGCGACCCGTACCCGCCCGCCTGGTTCAAAAACCCGGGTGAGGATCCGTTGTAGTGCGGGTGGTGGTGGTGGTGATGGTGCAGGGAGAGAAACGGAGAGATCTGCCAGTACAGCGGGTTGTTTGCCCGCTCGTTAATCCCCAAGCCGAGAGGAGCGAAGCGCAGCCCGCGTTTCATCGCCAGTTTCCCCCTGGAGGTGGCGGAGCGCCGGCGGAGCTTCCCGGTTGTCCCTCCGATGAAAACGTCATCGCTGCTCGGGTCCAGCATCCAGTAGTTCCCCTTCCCCGGGTCGTCGTAGTGCCTGGGCACCTTCACGAAGCACTTATTGAGACTCAGGTTGTGACGGATGGAGTTCTGCCAGCCCTGCTTGTGCTCCCGGTAGTACGGGAAGTTCTTCATGATGAACTCGTAGATGCCGTTCAGCGTGAGCCGCTTCTCGGGGCTCTGCCGGATGGCCATCATGATCAGGGCGTTGTAGCTGAACGGAGGCTTGTCATATTTCCCGTTTTTCGCGGTACTATTACCGTTAGTGTTCGGTGTGGTCTTGGCGCCTCCTCCACCGTCCTCCTCCTGGTCCTCCTGCTTGTCCGGCTTCTCGGGGTCCAAAGCCACCTCCAGGGGGTCCAGAGACTTAGAGTCCACCTCCTCCAGAGACTTGTCAGATTCGGAGCCCGGAGAGGGAGAGAAGGTCCCGGGGATTCCCACCACTGCAGCGGCTACGGGGTTCGGTCTGTCGCACTTGGAGGGCAGCAGGAGGCTCTTGATACTGAAGGAGGAGGACCGGTGCACGGTCGGCGGGTCTTTTACATCCTCCATGCCCGGTGACGGGTCTCCCGAAAAACGAGGAATAAATAATATTAATAATAAAAAAATAACAACAATAGCACTCCAAGCTCGTCCACCTCCGTTATCCTGGCTGGAAACGAAAGAGACAGAGAGGAGAGAGAAAGCAGGGTCAGGATGAGAGAGGCATGGATGGAGGAGTGGAGGGACAGAAGCGAGACAGACAGAGAGAGAGGGGGGGTAGGGAGAGAGAGGAGAGAGAGAGAGGAGAGAGAGAGAGAGAGAGAGAGAGAGAGAGAGAGAGAGAGAGAGAGAGAGAGAGAGAGAGAGAGAGAGAGAGAGAGAGAGAGAGAGAGAGAGAGAGGAGAGAGAGAGAGAGAGAGAGAGAGAGAGAGAGAGAGGCTTGGATGTAGAGAAATTAGTAATTAAGGAGGTTCCGACTCTACATCACAGAGAGGAGGAGGAGCTTCAACAACTTGCTGATTTTTATAAACAAATCCTCTTTTCTTCCCTTCTGTCTCCAAACGGACGACCTTTAATGTCTCCAACAACACAAACTTGTCATTTATATCCCCTCCTCTCTTTAATCTCTCTCTCTCTCTTTCGGTATTCATGCGCGTGCACCTCTCCGTTAAATTCATTGGTGTGACTGTGCCATGCGTCGTGTGCATGTGTGCGTAAAATCCCATTCTGAGCGTGTGCGTAAAAGCGCACAGTGTCCTCGGCTTTGTTTTCTCAACGACAGTAATTGTTTGAATTCATGTCGGCAAACACAGCGTGTGCACGCTCCCTGTGCGTTCATGTGTGTGTGTGTTTATAAGGGGAGAGAGGGGGGCTCGTCGCTATATTGTCTACCAATAAAAAACATTGTGGAAACACACACACGCACACACACACGCACACACACACACACGCACACACACGCACACACACACGCACACACGCACACACACACACACACACACGCACACACACACACACACACAGCCCAGAGGCGGCAGATCTGAAGCTGTGACCTGAGTGCCTCCTGTTGGTAATATCAAGTAGTGCAGCAGAAATCAATCCAAGTGGTTCGACTTGTCTGAAGGATGGTAGTAAACAGACTGTTACAATTATAATAATAATAATAGATAAGATCCATTAAGGATACTAAGGTCATGTCCTTTATATTTTTACAGGTGATACTGTGATTTAATTACCTCTGGAAGACTTTAGATTGTACAGAAATGCCCAAATTACACTTTTTAAGGTCTGTTTTCATGCAAAAATAAATGTGCTTGGTGGAAATAAAATAACAGAAAGTATTCAAAATACACCACATCATGGCTATGAGTAATTATCATGTTATGTAAACTACAACCAAAAGTTATTTGAATAATGTTTTCCAAGTTGGGGGAATTCAGACGCTTCACCTCACTATTTATCCAAAATAATTGTCCAACCCAGGCTTCACAATTTATCAAATGGTAAAATATATATGTATTTGTCTTGAATTCATCCTGACATAGTTGGTGCTTTCAGATACTGTGATCTCCACCAGAATTGTAAATGTATGTAAGAATAATCTACGGTCAAATAAATAAATAACAGTGTTTATTTTAAAGATGGGACACAGGGGACCTAAACACTTTTACTACTGTGTACATTCCCTCATTTAATGCATTATTTAAAATGTAGCCTACATTTTGAATGTGGTGTGTGTGTTTTCATCTGTTGCAGTGTTTTCTGTGGAATCACACAGAAAATATAAGGAACTTAAAATGTACATACTTGTATTATCTGCAGGACGTCTGTGGATTTTTTTTGAAACAGCATCAGTAACTCTGTAGTTTTATTTTTGTCAGATAGAAAATACATGTGTGTCATCTCTCTGCAGGAAGTACAGAATACACTTTGTAACTCAGGTCATTGTGCTTTGTTTAATAGATTAATGCAACCGTTTTTAGTGAAATACTATCTCTGATAATAACGATAAGTATTATTTCTTAACTAAAACCCCAAACAAGTGAGCTTTGCAGTGGAAAAATGTAGATTATTGTTCCAGAAAGCAGGGAAACGAGCAACAAACTCTGTGTGTGTGTGCGTGTGCGTGTGTGTGTGTGTGTGTGTGTGCGTGTGTGTGTGTGTGTGTGTGTGTGCGTGTGCGTGTGCGTGTGTGTGTGCGTGTGCATGCGTGTGTGTGTGTGTGTCTGAGAGAGTTGGCTGCATGGTGTTGTGTTTGTAAGGCTATCTGCCACGGTGCATTAGGTTGTAAATGTCTCTCTGCCTTAGGCTCTGTTATCTGACTGGTTCCATGTGTTTAATGAGGTTATTGTTTTCATGCAGTAATATAATTGATCGTAGTCCATCTATAAACCGTTTAACTCTGCGCTGTGTAGAGCTTTACTTTATATTAAAGCTCCAGATTGTCCCTCACTGGCATAATGAAGGTGTTACACCGGACTTACAGAGGCTCTCTTTAGTGCTGAGCTTAATGCTCTGTAATGATTAGGCAGCATCGCTCTGAAGGACTTTAAATACTTAAATCACAAAATAATAATGTGTACATGAATTGAACTTTTATGGCATGCTTCCACATTCAACACAGAATCTAAAAACTGAGACAAATCTGGATGAATTGAAGTTAATAGGGGCTGCTTTTTAAAACAGCAGTTATTTGATTTTCTTATTTCACCTTGTAGGCATCAACATAAAAAGCTAGTTGTTTAATATTTCCATGTTTTCTGTGAGATTGGAAATAAAAACAGAAACCAGAGTCCCTGAGATAACTCTTTCCTTTTCAGCAAAACTGTTTTTTCTTATGTTTCACCATCTGAAAATAAATAAACATTTAAGAATAAAGTTCTTAATATTCTCCAACCAGTCCAAAAGGCCTCGATGGATTTATTATATAAATAGTTTTTTCTATATAGCCCAGTCAAAAAAAAGCTGATAATTACTATTACAGTGATCACTAGACTTTCTAGTTACAGCTAATCCTCTTAGAAAATGTGCTGCTTTTTAACAAATTAAATCAAAATGTATATTGTATCATTTACGTTTCTTTTAGTTAACAGGTTTTCTGAGCTGCACTCAGTGACACGCTGAGCCCAGTGATCGCTGTTTGTTTACACTATCTGCAGATTCTGTATGAAAACAGAGCTGAAATCCAGATTACACACACACACACACACACACACACACACATACACACACACACACACACACACACATACACACACACACAGGTCTTCCTCCTCCAATCTGCCGTATTAAATCTGCGCCGCGTTTTTTTTTGTGCCAGATGGTGTTTCTGTTCAACTGGAACTGAACCTCCAACAAAGGCAAAGGTTTGGGCTGTGTTCACAAGCTTGAAGTCAGAGGCTAACACACACACACACACACACACACACACACACACACACACACACACACACACACACACACACACACACACACACATTATTTTCTGACGCTGCGTGAGTTCCCCGACACACCGGGGACACATATTTATGTATAAAAGACATCAAAAAGTGCATTTTGCATGATAGGTCCCCTTTAAGACACCACAAGTATTCTTTAAGGGGAACATCACAGGGATTATTAACTTTAAAGACATCCTCAAGAAAGCCAAGCCCCAAATGCTGCTTTACTGTATACTACTCAACATGCGCTTACATTAAAGTTAATGGGCTTAACCTCTTATGGTATAGTAAGGTAAGCTGTACTGTAAAGCTTGCAACGGAAGGAGAACTTACAACCATCTCAGTGAGGCAGAACGCTGAGAGGCAGGGTCCACCTCTGGACACGTCTCCGTTTCATTACAGGACTGACACATGAAGACAAACACATTAACCATCTGAGACACAAATGGAAAGGGGATGTTACAGAAAAGGAGTTGTATCACCAACAAAAATGATGTTACAACTCTGGAGATTGCATGTTAAACAGCTGAAATGTGGTAAATGTTACAAAAGTCATCAACAAGGACTGTGCACTTGCACTCTTATAATTGATGAATGCCTGCTTTGCCCGATGACATCGTATTCCTGCGATTTCATGCAGAGCTAAAGTTTGTCTAAATGCAGTCCTGAGGCCCAGAAACATCGAATTGACATCAAAAGGCGCTTTCACACTGGAGTACTTTTCCCAGTATAGTTCCGATATAGTTCCGAAAATGTGCGTTCACACCAAAAAAATCCGGAACTAGAACTTAGTTCATGAAAACCTTTTCACCCCCTTTTCAGTCCCTGCTAGAGAGCAGGTACTTTCATGGGAGAAAAAGGTTCCCATTTCTGATTGGCTGGGCGGATTGCAAACCACGCCCCGTAAAACTCCCAAAAAGTTTTGTGAAGCCGCCATTTTATTTTCCTCGCATTAGCATTATTAGCATTATTAGCATTAGCCCAGCGCACAAACGCAGAGAGACTAACTTATGGCAACACAAAAGAAAACATGGGAGCGGTGGAGATGAGGAGGTGTCGGCGTTTCTGGCGATTTACTCGGAAGGCTTCAGTAGAAGCTGCTGGGAGTCCCAGCAGCTTCTACTGAAGCCAGTCCCCAACTCCGGGGACTTCCGGCCGGGGACTTCGGGTGGCAGTATACGCCGTGAAGTTGTTTGTGGCCTGCCAGTAAACCCAAAGCAGAAGAAGAAGAAGTGACGACAGCGGCTTCATTTGCCTAATCCTCCCTCAGGGACTTATTCCGGTGTGAACGCGATCTGCTCTTTAGTTCATGAGAACTAAAGAGTTCTGATTAACTAAGTTCTGATTAACTAAGTACGGCAAAGTACTTGGTGTGAAAGCGCCTAATGACTTGTGGTAAATGTGCTAAATCTGAACAGCCAATCAGAATGATTCTCAACGAAGGCCTGAAATTGGCTGTTGGTGTGTCCTGGTCTTAAGGTGAAACTGAGTAAGGTTGAAGGATTTCCTGTGATCTTGATCTTAAATAATGTTGTGGTAAAGAGATCTATCAAAGAGGTAAATACTAGTCTGCAGACGTGCTAACTGCGCAGTGAAGCTGAATGCACCACCATGCTCACAAAGACAACGGTTAGCAGGTTTAATGTTTACCATGGTCGCCACCTTATAGCTTAGCATATTAGCGGTCTAACTTTTTTAAATGGACACCAAACAAACATGGTAGGCCTACAGCTTAGACTGAAGGGATTGTCATGAGTTAATTTAGAGCTTGTTCATCCTCTTAAACATGAGGATTTGCTGAGTTTTTCTCTTTGTCATAGAAGTCGATATCCTGTATGTCTTTCGGCTACAATTAGGAGCTCCATTAAATAAAGTTGTCTTATTAACCAAGGTCCAACGGCTCCATTGGTTCCTGTTGTGCAGAAGAACCTTGCAGAACTCTTTTGTTCGTCTTCTGTTTGCTCTCTCAGTTTCAGTGCCGCTCCGTAGTGTCAGTTTTTCCCCTGGCCGCGCTGGCACCAGCTGCACAGATTACTGAACTGTTGCCAAAACAGCACGAGTAGTTATGAGCAGCTTTAAAGAGTTAGGTGATCATGACTCAGCTCTCACAAAACATGAACTTGGCTGACTCTCCGTTCACTCGCCGGCCATCATGAGCTCTCCTTTGAAGCGGAGAGCGGAGACCTGATGTTACCTCCAGCTTTCCATCTACAGTACATCTACTTCTGCAGCTTATAAAGACCGTTAGAATCTTTAGATTCAACTCCTGATTTTTAGGAAGAAGTGAATAACGTTAAAGGTCTTCTCATCAATTTCACCTAGGGTCACTATGAGATAAGATAAAAGAGGAAGAATAATTGGAGCTGCAGCACTCCTTCTACATTAGTGTTTGAGACACAAAACCATCTGCTCTATTTTTCGTATTTATTCCTAACTTCTCTGACTTAGCATTGAGTTGTTATTCTTTTTGTCATCCATGTTCCCCATTCTTCTAATGTCAAGAAGCAGAAACAATTCTCAGTACTGCTTTTTATAATGTGGCTACAATTTGTAGTGCGTTTGAGCAGTGATAGCTAAGCCTGCTAGCTCTTGTTTTTTCTCTGCTACCTTTCTTGGTCACATGACTCTCACCTTATGAAGCATTTCCACTGCTTGAGTATGGCTTGACTTGCTCTATTTGAGTTTTTACATTTGGAAAAGTTATCGATAGAAGCTGGTACTTGGTATAAGCACCTTAACTTTGGTTTAAAACAAGCAGAGTCAATAATAAAATGTGTTCTCAAGATACTACGGAACACTGATTGGTCTGAGAATTGTCAATTGGACATAATATGAAATCCTACAAGAAACCTGTCCATTTGGCGTATAATAGGCAACGTGCAGAAGTTTAATTCATTTCCTCTGTTTCCCCCTGTTTACAGGACGGTTTCAAGCAGTGTCGCTAAGGCTTTTTGACAGGCGGTTTGTGTCCGCAGGAAGAGGACTTTCTCAAATGTGTTCGATCTTTATTTCTTAAGTGTCGCTAGATAGGGCAGCCGGTAGAAGTAGTTTTAGGTACGTTGTCCTACTCTGTGTATCATTTGGAGTGTTTAACAATTGAGATTTGCAGGGTACTGAGTTGACGGACACCCGATGACCATCAAAACCAAATGATAGTTTATATCAACAACTTAGGCGCTTTCACACCGCAGTACTTTTCCCACAAAGGTTCATCAGAACTTAGTTCATGAGAACTCTTTAGTTCTCATGAACTAAGTACAGATCGCGTTCACACCGGAATAAGTCCCTGGGGAAGGATTAGGCAAATGAAGACGCTGACTTCACTTCTTCTTCTTCTGCTTTGGGTTTACTGGCAGGCCGCAAACAACTTCACGGCGTATACTGCCACCCGAAGTCCCCGGCCGGAAGTCCCCGGAGTTGGGGACTGGCTTCAGTAGAAGCTGCTGGGACTCCCAGCAGCTTCTACTGAAGCCTTCCGAGTAAATCGCCAGAACGCCGACACCTCCTCATCTCCACCGCTCCCATGTTTTATTTTGTGTTGCCATAAGTTAGTCTCTCTGCGTTTGTGTGCTGGGCTAATGCTAATGCTAATAATGCTAATGCGAGGATAATAAAATGGCGGCTTCACAAAACCTTTTGGAAGTTTTACGGGCCGTGGTTTGCAATCCGCCCAGCCAATCAGAAATAGGAACCTTTTTCTCCCAGGAAAGTCCCTGCTCTCTAGCAGGGACGGAAAAGGGGGTGAAAAGGTTCTCATGAACTAATTTTAGTTCCGGATTTGTTTGGTGTGAACGCAACATTTCGGAACTAAAATGGGAAAAGTACTGCGGTGTGAAAGCGCCTCTTGAAACATATGGTAAAACTCCTTTAGACAAAAAACTACGGCTTCTTTAGGTTTTGAAAAACAAAACTATAAATTGTTTAGGTTTATAAAGAGATTGTAGAATGGGTTAAAATAACTTATTTTGTCAAGTAAAAGATAACATTGTGATCTTTATGATGGTTATCGAAAGCGAACACCTATCTCCTTGGGGAGAATCCTGTGTTTTGTGTCCCACCCATAAGCCCTGAGCTCCACCTTTTTATTGAGTCTTGGCTCTTTCAGCTTCTTCATGTGACTAAAACTCATACAAATCTTATCACAGCATTTTCTAGAAGTTGATGTTGTCTTTGTCTATTGTTTCTTTCGTTGCTCAACCTTGTGAATCTCAATTATAAAACCTTGTTTCTGTAGCAGCTGCTTTCGGAGCCACATATCCGACTGATTTCCAGTGACAACGCATTTTTTATCTCTGATAAACATTAAACTGGCTGCATGACTTGTTCCTGATCTAACACTAAGTACAGGTCACATGTTCATACCAAGTGGAAACTGGGTTGATAAAAATAGATCTGTATGATGTGTATGATTCTTTGGCTTCGGTATTAGCAATACTTGCAATGAAACCAATTGAAATGTTTCAGCTGACTGATGAAAACTTGGTGGTTGCAAAGTCTTAAAATCAGTAAGGTCTTTTATGTGTGCCGTGTATTTCCGGTAAATCATTAATCCCCCATATTAAATAGTGATATTGCAGTATTAAATAATGATGTAACAAGCTCCCATGCACACATGTACATCGATGGCTACATGTGTAAATTGAGCTAAATGGGAAAAGCGAGGCATCAACACGCCGGGCAGGATTACACATTCAGTTCCCAGCTGGTTCTTTAAGTGTCTGCAGCTTGGATATGTTTTGTCAGTTTGAATGAAATCGTCCAACAAACTGCATGCACATCATGTTCAGGACGGACACTGCCCGAGGACTGACATATGTGTGTTTATTTCACCACAACCATACTGTGTTTAACCCTATACTGATCATTTTCTCTCAACACTTTAAAATACTTTATACCCTCAAAACCTCAAATGATCTTTGACCGAAGCAAAGGCAATACAATTCTCAGTCAAATGACGAAACTACAACCTGGTGTTTTTAAAGGCGACAGGCGATTATTTTTGATACTTTTATCACATTTTATGTAGGCTAAGTTCAGTCTTTATTGAACACAATATCACAAAGAGCTTTGTTCTGATCATAAGTGTGTTCAGAAATCATAGAAACCTGAATACCCTCAGACCGCTTTACTGCTTCTTGAACCAGGAAAACGATGTCAAATTATTCATCGATAGTTTGTGGAAAACCATGATGGGATCCGACATTCTGTCAGTCAGTATGAAGGATCATCATCGTTGTTTTTCAAGCATGAGTTGCCGTCCAAACTCGACCACCGTAACTCTGACCTCTCTGACTGACCTCTGTCAGAGCTGTTTCGAGGGTTGCATGGTCGCCGCTGTCGTCACCAAACAGATTTCCAAGCATTGCAAACGCTCTCGATGAATGTTTGACAAAGACCTCTCAACCTGATTTTTTCTTTTCAGGTACCTACGCCCGTCTGTCATGCGCCCAAATTCAAACAAACTGTGACAGATATGACAGTATCGTCTGCGTACAGTTTAATATTTGCTTATCCGGTTTGACATGATCCTGCTAGAGATGGTTTAAAGTTTAAACTAAACTGCTTTACAAGAAAGAGGGGGGAGTCTCCGTGGAGAAATGAGGACAGTGGACGGGGACTTACTTCCTGTCAAAGCACGTTAGGAGCGAGGCGGCCCTACTGCGGCCGTACTTTTCCCACACCACACCGCTCCTCCGCCTCCGTTGCAGGAAAGACGGCCGGCAACAATCACCGACTGTGTGAACGTGATCATTAATAGAATATCAACTCCCATCTTCAGAGCAATCTGACTAATATAACATTAGCGTTAAGAAAGCTTACTTAAAGTGGACCTATCATGCTATATTTAAATAATATATTGTAGGGCCATACCTATATAAGGTATATTTATACGTTTCTGTTTTCAAAATACCAAACAGATCATGCATTTTAGCCATGCCTCATTTCGCTCTATGTGTTGTTTGCTGTCTACGGGTCTGATTCTGTGAGCTGCAGCTGACCACGCCCCCCTGCAGGAGAGGGGAGACGTGCTCTGATCAGCTGCTGGGCTGTCAGAAGAGTGGGAGGAAAAGAGATCTCCGTCCTCCGTGTTTTATTATATAGAGTCGTTATTCATTTGTTTTAAAGCTCAATAAATAACAAAGAAGACCTTTGACCGGCACTTTTCTAATTTTGTCCGGAAGATTTAAACTTTAACGGACATCTTGACCGGCGAAACAAACTGAAACTGAAACTCTGCCGCACGGTCCCCTCGTTCCTTGGAAGAGGCGGAGAGGTGGGTGTTTGTCATCTGCTGGTGGACTAACCGGAGAGAATTACAGTGCTTGCCTCGACGGGGAGGGATTGCATTGAATTAAAGCAGCGGGAGCAAACGCTTGCCTCGGGGAGGGAGAAAGAAAGCCACAGCGGAGAATAAACAGAAGGGTAACCATGGTAATATGGGCGGGAAGTCTTCTTCGCTGCTTTTGTGGCAGACTACAGCGCCACTTACAGGCCTGGCATATGTACTACAGCGTCTCCAGCGCTTTTGAGCGGCAATGGCCGGCCGTGGCCAAACCCCACATTCCCCTGATAGGTGGAGAGTTGGCCCAATAGCCGTAGCGCCACCGTCTGTGACGTCATAGACAGTGTTCAAATCTGGATCAGTTTTTATCAGATCCGTTGCAGCCCCTTTTTTAGAGATTTGGGTATGGAGGAAAATAGAGAGGGTTGTGTTTTCTGACACTTGGTGAGTTCCCTGGAACACCGGGGACACATATTCATGTATAAAAGACGTACAAAAGTGCATTTTGCATGATAGGTCCCCTTTAAATATCTGCCACAACACAAGTAACTGGATCCAAGTAACATTACCTGTTAATGTACGCATTCAAACACTTTTTCTTTTACCAGCTGTATTCACCTTGCAGCTGCAACTATGTGGCTTTTATCCTGGATAAAGTGTTTAAGTCATGGATGTTTAAAGTTTAACGTCTTCATATTTTTCTAATATTATAGTTCACTTTTCATTCAGGAAGTATGACGCTGCGCTGTCAGTACGCTTCTCCATGTTTGTGATTGGTCAAATGTTGCTAACCCCGCCCCTTTCATGTGAACGCGCACCTAACTAGATAGGATACGGCTGGCTTGAGCGATCCACTTGATAACCCGCGTCGTAGGACCGTTTAGCGAGAGCGCGTATGTTTTGGATTAGGCCAACCGGCTAACTCAAACATATCCAGGTTAGGTTGAACCGGCTTCGTCGTTCAGGCGTCAGGACAGCAGAAAGCTTACACATCTTCCGGCGCAGACTAAAAACTAATCTCTTTCGACTCCACTTCGAGCAATACAATTACTAACAAAGAATTACTAACAAAGCACTTATATACTAATAAAGGACTGGCTAATCTAAAGCCAGTTGAGTAGCACTTGAAATGTTTTGGCTCTATGAAACCTGATGTACTTATATGATTCTGTTTTCTTCTAGTTTGTATCTTCTTGGTCGAATGCACTTATTGTAAGTCACTTTGGATAAAAGCGTTAGCTAAATGCAATGTAATGTACCACGGTGACTCCCTCTGGAGTACAGTGCAGCGAGGAGATGGGCCCGGGTCCTCGTGTTGCCGATATTATTACAGCCAGAGCCGTTACACCCAGAGACGCCAAATTAAATCAGGTTGACTTGCCGGCAGCTTCGGGGTCATCTGAAGTTTACGGCTATAAATAGCACCGGGCGTTGGAGTGGAAACACCCACAGAATACACACATATAGCTTCTTCCATACCATGACACACACACACACACACACACACACACACACACACACACAATAGATGTATGTACTAGCGCATTCATACATGCAACCCCCCCAAGGCTTTTCCCACACATACACACACATTAAAGTGCAAGGAAGCATGTACACACTCGTCATTGAGAGAATGAGGGGGAGGAAGCGGAGGAAGGCCTGGCACAGACACAGTGTGCCCATGTTGCCACGAGGCAGAGACAACGCAGCGTCCGTTACAAATCAAAACATTTGGTTGATTCATTCTGGGATGTTTTTCTTTCCCTCCCACCTTCTCCCTCCCTCCTTCTCCTCCCCCCTCTCCTCCTCTGTTGTGTTTGGGATGCTCACACACTGACCTACATTGGCCAAACAGTGATAAAATCTAGGCTTGTGAGTTAGTGTGGTGTGCAGTGCCAGTTTGGTGAGTGTGTTTGTTCATGCAAGCGTGCAGATGCGAGTATTTTAAAGAGGGAGTGTTTTAGGATTTGCAATACGGAGCATATGGTCACTAATTGATGTTTGAAGGAAATGACTGCAGATTGAATCCAACCTGTTCATTGCTGTGTAAACAATTTTTAATTAAACTGTATTAAAGGAATTGTTCTACTTTTTGGAGGTATATTCAGCATGGTTAGCTTAGCTTAGCATAAGGATTGAAAGCAGGGAAATCACTGAACCTGGTTCTGTCTAAAGTTCAAATATGCATCTTTGGTAACACTTTATCATCAGCTTGTATTTGAAGAGACTCTTGGTCCATTATTAAAAGACATACAACACTCAAATATAAATTAAAAAAGGCAGTTATACCAATGTTTCCACAGAGGTGACTGGTATCGTACAGCACTGAGACACAGATTTGAAAGCAGCATAATGACAGAGTTATGAGAAATATTCAATCGACAGATGAATTTGTACCTCAGATTTCTCAAGAGAGTATGGACTGTACAGTACAGTACTGCACCTACCTTATATTAAGGTACACAAATGAACCATCAACTAGTTGTTAATTAACATGCATATTAGCAGTATATTGGCTCTTTATTAGTCATTATAAAACACTTATTAATGCTTTATTCTACATGACCATATTCTACAAGTAATAAGCCATTAGTTGAGAGTTTTTCCTCAATAACCCTCTAATTAGTGCTTATTTATTGCAAGTAAGGAAGTTGATGTTCATGAGTTTTGGTCTTAATATGCTCTGCTCAATATGGGCCTAATAAGGCAGTAGTACCAGAAGAATAGTAATTCTCCCATAATAACACTTGTCTGTTATTATCCCTAGTAACAAGACATTAAACTATAAGTGTTATTTAAAGGTGGGGTAGGTAAGTTTGAGAAACCGGCTCGAGATACACTTTTTGTTATATTCCATGGAATGCTCTTAACATCCCGATAGCAATGAATATCTTAAGTGCTTTGACAAAAAATCCATAAAAACATATCATCTGTGGAAGCCGTAATACTGTAAAAAGCACGACCAATCATCTGAGCCGGCCCTGCTAAAATAACTGGATGGCCTACCTGCCTGTCAGCCTTCCATCTGTGCACAAACTTATCTCGTGCCCTCATTGGTCATGTGCACGTTCGTGTGTGTTGGAGGAGGGGCTCTGTAAGGAAGTGGCAGATTTTTTCCGGTTGTGTATTTTCAAATTCGAGCGATCTCGAGCTGGTTTCTCAAACTTACCTACCCTACCTTTAAGTCTAAATAACTCAAAATTGGGTATTTATATCTAAGAACATGTTCCCTATTTTAAAGTGAAGTCTTGTTCATAACCAATAAGCTAGTAGTTTGACTCTAATTGACCTGAACAGGTTCCCTATTCTAAAGTTGCCTCCTCTTCACACTTTGTAAATACATTATAGCACACAACTACTGAGATTAACCTCAACAGTACATGAACAAAGTAGGCACACGTTCAAATATCTGTTTTATTGATGAACCACTAAAGAGAGGTTCAGACACCAAAACATGTCAAGTTTCTCCAAGGCTGAGAACACATATGCAGCCTGTACTTATTAATAAAAACTGATTTTTAACAGAGTTTATGTATCTGTGATCATACTGTGGGACCTGCTTGTATGTACTTACACAATAGGTGTACTGTTCTCTCTATGTGTTGTACTGTCTCAGTGTGAACATAGATTAAACAGCCAGCCAAACTCTTTTGAGAGCCAGGGAAAGCAGCCATGCTCCTTTATTGACTTATTTGCAGTCCACTGACATTCAAACGGAGTGAAACTACTTGACCCTTTACTCTTCAGGTTGCATAGGGAAAATGAGTAGCAGTCTACTGCCATGCTATTCAGTTCACTTTCTCCTACTTCCTGTACCCAGTTTCCTGTCTAACCGTCAGTACACATTTTACAAAAATATAAATGTGCAAATATGAAACATACAGGTCAATATCACCTTGCTATTGGTATAGCTGAACTGTCAATACCCCAAAACATATTCTTGGATATAAATATCTAATTTTGAGTTATTTAGACACAATTAACACTTATAGTTTCATGTCTTGTTACATAAGAATAGATCATATTTGTTAAGTGTTATTATGGGAGAATTACTTTTCTTGTGGTACTACTGCCTTATTATGCCCATATAGAGAGGCGAAGTCCCGCCCATCTACTTCCGACCCATGGGACCTTATTTCGGAAAAATTATGTATTGAAGTCAATGGAGAGAGAAAGATTATCTTTCTATCCCGTTTGAATTGTGCCATGAATTACACATATGATATTTGTCAATTTAAAAGATAATTTCCATGTCAAAAAAGTCACAGTTTGTCGTAAAACTGTTGAAATATAAGACTATGAAAAATACACAACTAGAAAGACTACAAATCCCAGAGTCCCGGTCCCGCATGCTGGCTCTCACGAACCGACTAACTCCCCTTGTGTGTATGTACAGCTCTCAACATGCCCAGACTTCTAGTGATTTTCACCTCTTTTAATACTTTCCGCCTCATTCTGAAAGAAAGAAGTGAAGTGTGCCAACGTGACGGCCGTCTTGGTGTGTGGTGCGAGACGGGAGATGTAGTTCATTGAGCGGTTTCACACAAAGAAAAGTGTTACTTCACAGTTTTACGACACATTTTATTTTTTTGACTTGCTAAATTATCTTTTAAATTGACAAACATCATATGTGTAATTCGTGGCACAATTCAAACGGGATCGAAAGATAATCTTTCTCTCTCCATTGACTTCAATACATAATGTTTCCGAAATAAGGTCCCATGGAGCTCCACCGGAAAGGGAGGGACTTCACCTCTCTATAGAGGAGAGCATATTAAGACCAAAACTCATGTACAACAACTTCCTTACTTGCAATAACTAAGCACCAATTAGAGGGTTATTGAGGAAAAACTCTCAACTAATGGCCTATTACTTGTAGAATATGGTCATGTAGAATAAGGCATTAATAAGTGTTTTATAATGACTAATAAAGAGCCAATATACTGCTAATATGCATGTTAATTAACAACTAGTTGATGGTTCATTTGTGTACCTTAATATAAGGTGTTACCGCATCTTTTAACACCTTTTAATAAACATGAATTGATGAATTATGACATGAATAATCTCATTTTCTTTAGTGCCAGTGACACAGCTATTCATCATCCAGCTACAGAATTTCCCCGATACCATCATTTATATACAACTTTCCAAAATGTACAAAATGTACAAAAATTACCAAATTTAAAGAAAATATAAATCATGCATACAGTTCCTGCCTCGACCTTTAAATATTTAGATAAACATAAAATATACATATAAAGTGATAATTAGAATTTCAAATATTCCCGTAAGTGTTCCTCCGGGCAAAGGCCATCTTTAATTGTATTGCACTGATTATTCAGTGTTTTTTCTGTAACAAATTATAGTACACTTTCAGATGTTACTTATTTTTGCATGGGACATGGGTAGAGTTAAACTAAAATAGCTGATTACTGCTCGGGGTTTAATCATGTGATCACGATTTCACTGGTTTCAATGGAAGGATATAATTACAGTTTATCCGATTTATCTACTGTTATCCAGCTCTGTGTGTGTGTGTGTGTGTGTGTGTGTGTGTGTGTGTGTGTGTGTGTGTGTGTGTGTGTGTGTGTGTGTGTGTGTGTGTGTGTGTGTGTGTGTGTGTGTGTGTGTGTGTGTGTGTGTGTGTGTGTGTGTGTGTGTGTGTGTGTGTGTGTGTGTGCGCGCGCCTGTGTCTGGTGATTAGCAGGTGTTTCTGCTGCTGTGGACTCCAGGTGTCCCTCATGGGCCACCATACAGGCTGCCTTACACCCAAAGTAGATTAATGGGTCAGTTTTGTGAAGTTCATCCAGGGTTCAAGTCACGGTTCAGATAGAGTTCAGCCAAGCGGAGAAGGAGGGGCGGGAGGGGGGAGAGCCAGAGCCACTCTGCTGGAAAACACAGAATAGATATACAAACATCATGGAAACACACACACATAAATACAAGATAATCATAAATACAAGAGAGGTACAAACACAGAAACATAAATACAGAAATAGAAACACAAAATCATAAAAACAAAACAGTGTGATGTGAACTGAGAAAGAAACAGAGAAACATGAGCACAGAAAGAAGATAGAAACAGAAATATTAAAACACTTAACAAAGACATAAATGCAGAAATGTAAAAACTTAACATAGGTAGACAGACAGAAACAACAATGAAGTACAGAGGTAGAAACTAGAACATGTAAACAGAACAGATACAAATACAGAATTATAAAAACTGATGGAAACACAGAAGCATCAGAACAGAAAAGAGATGCATAAAAGAACCATGAATCAAAGAAAACGAAGAAAGAACGGACATTGAAATGTAAAAGAGAATAACAAGAGAACAGAGCTGCAGAACCATAACACAGGAAGGACTCGACCTCTACGAAGACGTCGACAACAGACCAGAGATTCTCCCTTTGTTGACCTGTTGACCTGACAGTAAAGGCTAACGTTCTTTTTATTTACTCAAGACACAAACAATCTATTGAGCCATGATACACAGACACCAAACCTTCTAAGGAAGCATTTTAATTTGAGCTTAAGGGGAAATGGTGGATGTGCAAGGTTACAGCCTGCAGTAATGTGTGGGGAGGCGTGTGGCGTAGTGAGTTGTCCGTAGGTGTTCAGATCAGGGGGTCACAGGTTCAAACCCCACTGCAGTCAGCATGTCGTTGTGTCCCTGAGACACTTCACCCCAAATTGCTCCTGGATTACCCACAGTATTGAGTATGTAAGTCGCTTTGGATAAAAGCGTCTAACAAGTAACATGTAATGTAATGTCAGCTTGTCACAGAAAAACGTCAAACCTGCAGTGTAGGATTTTGCTACATCAGGTTGCTTCAAGACGACGGGATCTTTCTGAGACGCTAAAATAAATTCTGTTGGTTTGAAGAATGGCCGTCATGTACTAACAGATTTGTTCTAATTCGTGTCACATACAACTGTTTAAATGGTATTAGTCACATTTTTCTTTAATATGTCTTTCAAACTTCAGGAGGCGTCCACGTGTATCGTAGAAAGTCATGCAAATTCCTACATTGAATGCTGTTTTTTAGAAATATCCTTTAGCAACACTGTTATTGCATTATTTGTATTTCTTTCCATATAAATGTTATCAAATCAAATCAAATCAAGTTTTATTTATATAGCACATTTTTAAAACGATTTTTGGTCGAGCCAAAGTGCTGTACATATAATAAGATGTTATGTCTTAAGTATAGTATTTTGCATTGTTGAAGTAGCCAAGGATTGTTATGTTCCTAAACAACCCTGTATGAAACTTTGAGTGACATCTTTTCCACAGCTACTAATCCTGATAAAAACATGAACATTTGCCGTTTTTTCTGCGTACATTCTCTCTGTGTAAAAGCAAAGTGGACAGAAGGAGATAACCGCTTCAATCTGCAGCCAAGCGTTTGTTTGAAGCCTCCTCTGAAATATAGATTATGGACGTGGTGAATTATGCATTGCAGTGTGATCGTTTGTGCCGTCGCTGCCGGGACCTGAAACATCTGACTTATTGATGGCGGTGCAGCTGCAGCTCAGCTTTAGCTCCTTGACCCTCAGCTCAGGACTTAGCTCAGGACTTAAGGAGGGCAGGAAGTCCCGGTGAGGGGGAGGTCAGGTGAGAAGGTGCTGACATATTGTACCAGCAAGTTAGTGGGTCTGACAAAAAGAGAAAAGACCTTCTATTCAGAAACACTCACAGCTAATCTGTTAAAATGATTACCAGAGCGGTAATTACAACTGTGTGTCTGTTGGCACGGTAGGAAGAGACCAGTACAGTCAATTGTTGAGCACCTTAAAAAAATGACAAACTAAAGAACACAATGGTCAATTTGAACAGAATATACTAAATAAACTATATCTAGCAGCGCACTCAACGACAGCTTTATTTCAAAGTATTGTTTTTAGGGCAATTGCATCGCCAAACAACTAGTTATTACTGTTAAAGCTTGCGATTAATCTGGAAACCTTAACGCAAACATTTTACCCATATATTCTCCCGTGACACCGGCACCGAGGTTTAGGCCTGTCATGATTGCTTGGCCGTGAAAAGAAAAAGAAAGCAGAGGAATCGGCACTAGAGACATTCATTGCATCCACTGGACATCAGTAGGAAGCAAAACTACCTCGGTGTAACGACACCACTACACTGAAAATGGAGGAAAGGCATTTTGCTCTAGCGTGTGGTAGCAAGTTTCTTGAAGTTGCACATGAGTTTCACAGGAGTGGGAGATAGTGGATAGTCACCGCTGTACGGTAGGAGCAGATAGTGCTGGCAGTATGATGGCTCCAGAGATAATACTGCATGTCCTGTAGCACACATTACAAAAAGGGGAATCACTTTGGCTCTCCAAGTGCAAGAAAATGGTCAAACTTGTCAAATAGACAAATACCTCCATAAAATGCCAATAATTCAGAAATCATGTTATAGGCTTAAAAAACCCTCAGATTTCTCTTACCTGTCATACTTTTATTTATAACAATACTAAAATGTGTTTTAGTTTTTTTCTCACCCCTATCTTTTTCCTGTTTGCTTCCTGTTCAGTCTGGGATATGGTCAGCCTGCACAGACTCTGAATATGACTCTGAGCTACACAACTAAACTGGATTTCAATGGGCTTGTTTATAATGAGATAAGCTAACCTCATCCTATTCTAACACACACACACACACACACACACACACACACACACACACACACACACACACACACACACACACACACACACACACACACACACACACACACACACACACACACACCGGACTCTGAGGAGTCAGACACCAACTGACCGGACAAATGTTCTTTTGCTTTTTCTCTCAAACACTGCCGCTGGCTAACACTCGTGTGTGTGTGTGTGTGTGTGTGGTGGTGTGTGTGTGTGTGTGTGTGTGTGTGTGTGTGTGTGTGTGTGTGTGTGTTTGTGTGTGTGTGTGTGTGTGTGTGTGTGTTGTGTGTGTGTGTGTGTGTGTGTGTGTGTGTGTGTGTGTGTGTGTGTTTTGACTGTGTTTGTCAGTTCTTGCCCACCCTCCAGGTCTGTGTGTATTGTAGCGGCCCACTGCTCTTGTGTCCTTTCATTAAGGTCAATTTGGTAACTAGGGTGGCAACACATCCGCACACACACGCACACACACGCACACACACACACTTGCATACATACATTTCAGCTGAGCCAAATCAGCCGTTTTATTCTGCCTCAATTAGTTATTGGTGTGTGACATTTTCAATTTGGACAAAAGGAATAACGGGGATGTTTCATATACATAAAAAAAACAAGACTATTTTGGTTTGAACAACTTACCTTCACCCTTGTGTCACTTAATTGTACTGACTTTAAATGGGACTCTGTGGCGATTTGATTTACAGATGACTAATGGATTGTACGTTTTCTTGTAAAGCAAAACCAGACATGGACATGCATACATTTGCAAATCAACCGGCAACACAGACAAGAATAAACTGTATTCTGTCACCTTTGTTACCCAGGTAATGCTAGCTCCTTTTCCCCTCTGTTTGCAGGTCTTATGCTAAGCTAAGCTAACAGGTTGCTGGTTGGAGTTATTTACTGTCATGATGAATTTTATTGATCTTGTTGTTTAACTCTTTTCAAGACAGTCTCTAAACTTATTTGGAGATATCTTTAATAGATGAATACACATAAGACAGAGTAAGACTTTTCTTTACTATCTTAGGTTAGCCTACTATCTATATCGCGCATGTGAAATGTACAGTAAATATAATGTAACAAACAGCCTGGAGCATCAACACACAAAGCAAGTCCTTACCTCCAGTTCATCAGCGTGTCACTGGAGGCCAGTAGGTCAGATGGATCTAAAAAAATAACTGTCTCATTCTGTGGAGATGAGACGCAATCAGGCGTTCAACATGGCCGGCGCAGAGCCAGTTACATCACTGAGTGTGAAGACTGTAACATTTAAGATGAAGACCCAGGAGGCTGAATAACATGTACCATAGAGTAAAGTACATAAGGAATATAAACCTGATGACCGTAATGTATCTAATATATGTACATCCTGTACTCTTAATGCATCTGAGGCTGTACGCTGCTGCTGTCCGCTCGCATCAGATCAGTGTGTGTGTGTGTGTGTGTGTGTGTGTGTGTGTGTGTGTGTGTGTGTGTGTGTGTGTGTGTGTGTGTGTGTGTGTGTGGTGTGTGTGTGTGTGTGTGTGTGTGTGTGTGTGTGTGTGTGTGTGTGTGTGTGTGTGTGTGTGTGTGTGTGTGTGTGTGTGTGTGTGTTTGGATGACATTACTAAAAAGAGTCGACATGTTACACAGCAGTGGAGGCTTTAAACCCTCCAGCCACACACACACACACACACACACACACACACACACACACACACACACACACACGCTCTCAGCTTTGCTCTGTGCCCGTATGCATGACAAGACCTCTGAGACCCCCTAAACACACACACACACACACACCACCGCCACCCCCACCCACCCAAACTCGGCAGCCCAACGCCTAATAGCGCCCAGCATCTTCCCCTCTGACGTGTGTGAGTGTGTGTGTGTGTGTGTGTGTGTGTGTGTGTGTGTGTGTGTGTGTGGCTGTGGCAGAAAGAACACTGCGACCTAAAAACCCAGCTCAGTGAGAGCGACTGCACGCCGAACAGAAGGCTCATCCAAGTGTAAACACACACACACACACACACACACACACACACACACACACACACACACACACACACAGCACACGTGGACACGCACATACACGCGGCACATGCAGACATATTAACACAGAAGTTGAACAGAAGATTTTGGATTCACACACACTATAACGTCTTTAAACAAATAGGATTCAGATATCTTAACTTGCTTTGTTTTTTATGTTTGAACAAGCAAATACAACAACATTCATAATTGATATGCTAACAGATAGCTTAAGAATGTTTTTATACAGATTTTTGTTGGCTTTTCCCTTCATTGAGTACCTTCACTTTGCATTTTGTAATACATTTTCATTTAAAACTTGTAACAGTGTGGTATTAATCCTTCGAAATGGACCTCTTTCTAAAAATGAAGATTGAGCTGACACATATGCTCCTATTAACACTATATGTGTACCCAGTATGTGTGTGTGGGGGGGGAGGGGGGTGGTTGTGTGTGTGTTGTGGTTGTGTATAGTAAATATTTTTACAAGAGCGATCATCTTGGCTTCATGTCAGAGTCCCCAGCTGTCAGCACACCGGCCCCTGGCAGAGAGAGAGAGAGAGAGAGAGAGAGAGAGAGAGAGAGAGAGAGAGAGAGAGAGAGAGAGAGAGAGGAGAGAAGAGGAGATAGAGGATCGAGGTGAGAGCTCGTCTCGCTTCCTCTCGCTTCATCTCGCGGCTCTGAGAGTAAGAGAGACATTGACTGTGTATGCGTAGCTGCAGTAACAGTGAAAACAGTGACTGAGAATTGAAGCTAATTAAACATGATAAGCTAATAATGGGTTGTTCCAGCCATCTCAGATACCTCATCACAGTTTAACACAACCAGCTTTCACACAAACAAAATACATTTACCAGAAGTGTGTTTTCTCGCATCTTCAAATTACTGTTTTCTGGCTTATGCTTTTTGGGGTGTGTTCTAGAATCTAGTGAATTTACATGCACACAAACATCTAGAATCTAGATGTTTGTGTGCATGTAAATGGTCTGCAAAGGCTAAAATCCCTGTGTTCCCTCCAGAGGGAGTTTCTCTCCCACACAATCATTATTTTAGCAGGGAAGGATGGTTTCCTGGAAATACATTATGGAGAAAGAACACACGTGTACAGTAGGTCTAGTAGTGTGTGTGTGTGTGTGTGTGTGTGTGTGTGTGTGTGTGTGTGTGTGTGTGTGTGTGTGTGTGTGTGTGTGTCTGTGCATCTGTGCGTCTGTGTGTCTGTATCCATACAACTATTTGTGTAACATTACAGTCTGTCTCTGTTTATTTTTTCATATTTCAGCTATTCCTTTGATTTTATCCCTGCTGATGATGAACAGGGTGTGTGTGTGTGTGTGTGTGTGTGTGTGTGTGTGTGTGTGTGTGTGTGTGTGTGTGTGTGTGTGTGTTCAGGCGTGCTGAGGCGTGCTGTATGTACTAGATGTTCCGGTACGTTCTGACCTCCTGGCTCGTGTTGGGGCTCGGCGTCCTTGAGGATTCAGTCTGACGAGCCGTTAACTGAAGTCTGTTGGTTTTTTCTCTGTGAATCTCTGATTCTATACCTGAACTGTTGTGCATCGTTTGCATAAACTATTTACTGAACATCACATGAAAGTACACAGAGAGAAGCTTCCTGTCTTTACTGCTCACAATCTCACTTTATGAAAGCAGAAATGTTAGACTGGTACTTTGCCTGGTCTCATGATGGAATATAACGGATTCATAAGGAGTATCAGTAATGTTGTTTCGGGACCAAGTTATTTCTATGGCACATCAGAAAGTATTCTGTTTTGGCAATCTTTTTCCGGGGGTTGTTACTGCAAACTTCAAAACATTTTGACAGGCAAAGTGCATATTATTTTGCATGCTAGCATTAGACAAACACATTTGCACAGCAGAGGCCAGCTTTTAAAATTGACACAAAGATAATACTGAGAAAACAAATGTTTTATTAGGTTAGGTTTATAATTGTTTGCTATGCTAGCAAGGTATTCTCGGTTTAAATATCCCACTTACTATTGGATGAATACAAATGTAGATGATGTTTAGGTGTGTGTGTGTGTGTGTGTGTGTGTGTGTGTGTGTGTGTGTGTGTGTGTGTGTGTGTGTGTGTGTGTGTGTGTGTGTGTGTGTGTGTGTGTGTGTGTGTGTGTGTGTGTGTGTGTGTGTGTGTGTGTGTGTGTGTGTGTGTGTGTCAAGGCGTGCTGTACAGTATGTACTAGATGTTCCGGTACGTTGTGTGTGTGTGTTGGTGTACTTTTCACGCAGAAGTCAAGGTCGATGCCGTCACAACCGAGTCAGAACAAACCATGACTCAGCTTCAATATAACATGACTCAGCTCAGCTCGTGGCACCATCATCGTCTCACTCTTCATGTTTCCATTTCATCTTTAAATAGAGCGGTTGCAGGGATGACGTCTTTTTGAAGGCCGACCCGGAAGTTAGCATCACCCCGGTTCCCTTGACAAAAATATTTTTGGATTATTGCGGAATTTAATATCTTTGGAAAACTAACTTTTATGATCCTTACATATTTTGTCTGACAGGATAAACTCCACATATTAACGCCACGTTCATGATCAAAAATGACATCCCCAGAAGAAAAAGCTAACTTTAGGCTCAAAATGAACTACATCACGGTCATATAATTTAACCACCGCTAAGCTAACGGCGGCTAATGTTTGCTGTAATCAACACTTGTTTGCAAATGTCGTTTTTATCCCACAAAGAAGCTTCAGGCATTCACCAGTGGGGTATTTACTGTCGTATTTTATGTCGTAGTACATCGCAAATTCTTTCTAAAAACATTTCAATAACCTTGATTCTGATTAAATGCGAGGGAACAGAAAGCTAAAATGCTGACTCATTCCAGGATTGAGTCCTGCATGAGATTATCCAATCTATTAAAACTGCATTCGGTGTAAAACGCAAAATCACCATTTTATAAAGTCAGGGTTTCTCCTTGGCTGGTCAGCTGTTTATCGATATTACAGGTGTGTGCAGTGGCGACTGGTCATTAGGGGCAGGTGGGGCACAGCCCCACCTAGTGTCAGCAGAAAGTATTACAAATAATGATTACAAAAATGCAAAAAAATAAATAAAAAAATATATAAAATATATTTTAAGATCATGTTTAATCATCTGATTCGTCTGTACATTGCTGTTTTAGTCTGTGTTCTTCTAATTAGTGTGTCTACAGTCACAGTGTGTGCCTATTGAGCTGTTTAGAGCCATGTGGGACAAAACCTGATTATGCCCCTTCCTCTCGCTGTGAAGTGAACGTGACTGTAAAAACTACACTGCGCATGCTCAGAGTATTTTGTAATGAAATGTGTGTGGCAAAAAAATAATGACCAGAGGGGCACGGAGCTACCATCCCCACCATACGTCATCTCAAATCATTCAGAGCTGATTGGCTGTAAGTACGTGTGCCGCGAAAAGTGTGGTGTGTGAAGAGGAGACGAGAGAGCTGCAGTGGCGCGTCCTAAAACCAGGAAGTAAGCACAAAAAAGCAATGAGATTTCTCCAGAGGATTTTAGAAAATAGCTCGAAATAAGATCTGTGGGAAACGTACCTGTTAGATAAATGCACGTTTTGATTAGCCGGATAACATCCACATGTCTACCCTACTTTTATAATTTTTTTATCATAAATCTATGGATTAGATTTATGATAGACTTTTGAAACTACAAGAACATAAGGAGGACTTTTACAAAAAAGTAATAGAAATGTTTTTCCAGAAGGATAGGCAAATGGACTTCATCTTCAAGTCAAGGTAAGACCGCCATTTTATTGAAAATGGGATCTTACTAAGAGAGAACAATTCAATATTTAAATGATAAAATTACATTTTTTGGGTATCCTTTTGTTGAACTGTCTGTTTAAAATTAATCGAAGCATCAGACAAAAAAAGCTTTTGAAAATAATATTATATTTTGGTTTAGGTCAAAATATAATATTTGTAAACCTGAAGAGTCAGTGCCAGTGCCTCACCAGCCATGAACCTCACTGCACGTCACTGCAGAAGCTTATATATAGACATCTAAGTTTTTTGTGCCCCACCACTTTTGTACATATAAAAACGCCACTGGGTGTGTGATGTGCAGAAGGAGTCAGAATTTGAGCAGAAATGTGAGCAGTGCTGGATTTACAGCCTCCTGGTGTTTGTTTTGACACTCACAAAGATTAGACCCCCGTGTGTGTGTGTGTGTGTGTGTGTGTGTGTGTGTGTGTGTGTGTGTGTGTGTGTGTGTGTGTGTGTGTGTGTGTGTGTGTGTGTGTGTGTGTGTGTGTGTGTGTGTGTGTGTGTGTGTGTGTGTGTGTGTGTGTGTGTGTGTGTGTGACTAACTACCAAGCTGCTGTAATCTGTTAGGTTTTACTGACACCTAGTGTTCATTTCGAGTACTTGTTTTGAACAGTTTTTTTCCCCATGCTGATAGTTAATATATACATATAAACTTATTTTTGTTGTTGTTTTTTGGTATTTTTGTCTCTTCGTAGTTTTTTTGTCTCTCTTGTGGTTGTTTTGATCCTTTTCATTGTTGTGAAGTTGTCTTTGTAGCTGTTTGCAACCCATTTTGCATCTTTTTGCGTTTCTTTGCGGTTACTTACGTTGTGTCTTTTGTAGTTATTTTGTGTCTTTTGTGGGGCTTTCTTTCTTTATGACCACTTTCTAGTTCTCTGGGTTTTCTTGTAGTCTTTTTTTGTCACATTCAATTCTGTTTGTGTATCTTGATGGTCATTATGAGTCTCTTCCTGGTTGGTATCTAGCTCTTTAAAGGGGACCTATCATGCTAAATGCACTTTTTGATGTCTTTTATACATAAAAATGTGTCCCCGGTGTGTCAGGGAACTCACGCAGCGTCAGAAAATAAAACCCTTTCTCTTTTCCTCCGTTCCCAAATCTTTTAAAAAACGAGCGGATACAGATTTGCTGTCGATCTGACGTCAAATCGGCGGCGGACCCACAGAAAGTTGCTATCAGAAACAATGCCTGACGTGTTTTGGGACGTAATCTCGTCTTTGTTTACATTAGCAAGCCTCGCTAACACTCAGAGCTAACCTGTACTGGAGAGCACATGTGTTTATAAAGCAGGAAATAAAAAAAGGAACTTACCTTGTGATAAACCCGCAAGAGAAAAAGCATTTGAGCTCCATACTGTTTCAGAAATAATCCTTGATGTGGTTTAGAACAGGATGGTGTTTTATCACAGCAGAATTTAACTTTATCTCCGGTAGAATTCTGATCAGGCATTAGCTCCGCCTCCTCTTTCTTTCTTTTTCAAGCTAAGGACCCAAAATCCGTGTTTCTCTAACAGGGCTGCAAAAGAGGGGTATGAGCAGTATGAGGCATGGCTACAATGGGGGATCTGTTTGGTATTTTAAGCAAAAAAACTTCACAGACATGTTTTGTATAGGTATGGCCCTCCCTACAATATATGTTTCCAATATAGCATAAGTCCACTTTAAGTTTAATGACGTATTTGATTTAATAAAAAACCTTTAAATCTCTTTAGCTTGTGTTACCCACAGACTTTATTTCAGGCTTCTCGCCAAAAACCGATTGACTTCCAAATGATGGAACAGAAAGTGCTTAAATGCTCACTCATATCCAAGTTTAGGACTCCTTCCTGCACCTTTCTGTAGTAGCATAGTATTTGTAGTTGTTATCGTTTTAATGGACTACAGATACCATGAGCGTCCTCTCTGGTGAGATATTCCTGGAGGAGTGAGCATGTGCTCGCAGAGAGTCCTCACAGCGGGGGTTTTCTCTCTCTCTCTGACCCTCCTCCTCCTCTGTGTCACTCTCTGTCTCAGGATGGGTGAAGCAGGAGGAAACAAACTGACCTCTGTGGACTTTGAGATCTTCGGAAACGTTCAGGGTCTGTGTGTTTCAATCTGCTCTTCTGTTTTCTGCTCTGTGAGCTCAGGCTGTAAAATGATCTGATGCTTAATTTAGGACGGAGGAACTCACTGCACTCTCACTGCAGCCTCAGGGTTATTATTGTGTTTAATATTAATTCACCTGACAATATAGTGAGCTGCTTGTTTTCACGAGTCGAAATAAGAAATATAAAACTGTCTGTTGTTGTAAAATATTTGCTGATTACATGTTTTAAGTCACTCTCTCTTTGTTTTTGTTTTGGCAGGAGTCTGTTTCAGAATGGTGAGTTTCTCTGTTTACTTCAGTAATAATAATACAGTATAGGAAAACTCTGACGGTGCTAACAGCGTGGATATTTCGAATCATTTGCTGGTTAGTTGTGAACTTGTGATGATTCAAAAAATGAATTGGTTGCACATTACTTCAAATAACTGACTTTTTTTTGTATATAGTTAGTATTTTATAGTCAAAAGTCATGTGACCTCTGCTTCACCGTGCTAGATCAGTGACGTTTCCTGATGTAATATAGCCTTTTTAAGCTCAGGAAACTCAATTGTTCCCTTATGTACAACGTTAACCCCTCTGTCTCCCCTCCCCTTGCAGTATACGGAGAAGCAGGGTCTGCACCTGGGTCTGGTGGGCTGGGTGAAGAACACCCACGGTGGGACGGTGGTGGGACAGGTGCAGGGTCCCACTCACAAGGTGGAGGAAATGTGAGTTCACACTGTTATCATTTGTATTTGTTTATGTAACAGACCTTCTGCACACCTGAATGTGAAACAGGTTTTTTGGAGGGAAGAAGATCTTGATGAAAAAGATACAAATAGACACAGGATAAAAACCCTAGATTTGTATTTGGGATGTTTTCTTCCCATTAGTCTTAAAACAAATATGTCAATCTCAAAACGAGTGCATGAAAAGGTAGGCAGTGTTTCTCCTTAAATGATCTGCAGCATGATCTGAGTGTTTTCGCATTCAAGTCTTATAGTGCTGTGATGTTACTTATTCAGCCACTAGATGGCGTTATTTACCTTCACAACATAACAGATTCAAATTCAAACATTTTATTGTCATATGCACAAAGCTACAGTATAGAAATGGCAATGAAATTCTTCTGACCCGAGGCCTGTACTACGAAGCTGGTTCAACCTAACCTGGATATGTTTGAGTTAGCCGGTTGGCCCAATCCAAAACATACGCGCTCTGGCTAAACTGTACTACGACGCTGGTTATCAAGTGGATCGCTCAAGCCAGCCGTGTCCTATCTAGTTAGGTGCGCGTTCACATGAAAGGGGTGGTATTTGGAGCATTCGACCAATCACAAACACGGACAAGCGTACTGACAGCGCAGCGTCATACTTCCTGAATGAAAAGTTAACTTTAATATTAGTCAAATATGAAGAAGTTAAACTTTAAACATCCATGACTTAAACACTTTATCCAGGATAAAAGCCACATAGCTGCACCTGCAAGGTGAATACAGCTGGTAAAAGAAAAAGTGTTTGAATGCGTACATTAACAGGTTTATGAAATCACTGCCCCGTCCAAGACACGAGTGGATCTGACTTTAATTAGGAGAATTTGACTCGAGTGTTTCGTCAACTTAATGTGTTGCTTAAAATAATACTTCTGCATACAGTATGTGACACTGTGAGTGTTGCACGGCCAGATACGGCTCAAGAAGCTGACTCAAATAAGGAAATATATGATACATTATGATGTGATATGATATGAATGATAATGGGACACATCTACGTCTGCACTCACAGTGCCGCGGACTGTACTTAATGTTACTCTGATCCGGTTACTTATGTCGTGGCAGATATTTAAGTAAGCTTTCTTAACGCTAATATTATAATAGTCAGATTGCTCTGAAGATGGGAGGGGATATTCTATTAATTTTCACGTTCACACAGTCAGTTGATTTTGGCCGGCCGTCTTTCCTGCAACGGCAGTTTTTCTGTATTTCCTCTATCCTGTAATATGAATTGATCGCTTTAAACTCCGCACACGGAGCTCTGATTGGTCAGCAGGCGGTGCTTTCACTGAGTTGATCTCTTAGCCTGCCACCTAACCTGGGGGCTATACTACGAATCAAGATTTTCGTTTAGCAAGCTAACTTCAGGGGTTTCCGGTCCTACGAAGCTGGTTCACTTTTTAGCGGGCTAGATAACTTATTCTGAACGGCTATCCTCCGGAGCAGGATAGGTTCCAGGATAAAAGCACTGCCTGCTGACCAATCAGAGCTCAGTGTGCGGATTTTAAGGGATCAATTCATATGACAGGAGGAGAAAGGAAATACAGTTTAAACTGCCGTTGCAGGAAAGACAGCCGGCCAAAATCACCGACTGTGTGAACGTGAAAATGAATAGAATATCACCTCCCATCTTCAGAGCAATCTGACTATTATAACATTAGCGTTAAGAAAGCTTACTTAAATATCTGCCACAACATAAGTAACCTACAGTCCGCGGCACTGTGAGTGCAGACGTACCCCATTATCATTCATATCACATGATATCACATCATAATGTATCATATATTTCCTTATCTGAGTCAGCTTCTTGAGCCGTATCTGGCCGTGCAACACTCACAGTGTCACACTGTATGCAGAAGTATTATTTTAAGCAACACATTAAGTTGACACTCGAGTCAAATGTAATTAAAGTCAGATCCACTCGTGTCTTGGACGGGGCAGCAGTGATATCATAAAACTGTTAATGAACGTATTCAAACACTTTTTCTTTTACCAGCAGTAGCCTATTCACCTTGCAGCTGCAACTATGTGGCTTTTATCCTGGATAAAGTGTTTAAGTCATGGATGTTTAAAGTTTAACGTCTTCATATTTGTCTAATATTAGTTGACTTTTCATTCAGGAAATATATGACGCGCTGCGCTGTCAGTACACGGCTTGTCCATGTTTGTGATTGGTCGAAAGCTCCAAATACCACCCCTTTTATGTGAACGCGCACCTAACTAGATAGGACACGGCTGGCTTGCGGTCGAGGTGATAGCCAGCGTCGTAGGACAGTTTAGCGAGAGCGTTTTTTTTTTTTGGATTTAGTCAGCCGGATAACTCAAAACAGATCCAGGATATGTTGAACTAGATTCGTAGTATACCCCCCCTGCTCCGGAGCAGGTTTGCCGCTCAGCATAAGTTACCATGGAAATCTAGCCTGCTAAAAAGAGAACCAGCGTCGTAGGACCGGAAAGCCCGAGATTCCCTGAAGTTAGCCGGCTAAGCGAAAATCCAGCTTCGTAGTACAGGCCTCTGAGCTCCTCGTTCTGTCACATTTTTATATTTTGTACCAATACTTGCAGAAAAAGTGATATTTTAACCGATTAACCTGATAAGAAAGCAGTACTTAAACACATCCCTTTATGATCACATATCTCCTCCTCACTGTTCTCCCTCTCTCTCTCCTCTCACTCTGAAGTAATGACAGTAAGCACCACTTCATTATGAAGCTGGAGCTCACTTTGTTTTGATGACCTCTCTGTCCAGAGGGAGTGATGTCACCAGGGTGTGGACGTCTCATTTGGATGACATCACTGCGACACACACACACACACACACACACACACACACACACACACACACACACACACACACACACACACCATGTATACATCACTTCAGGGGACATTACATTGACTTACATGCATTTCCTGGAGACTTATCCTAACCTTAACCTTAACCAACACATGCCTAACCCTAACCCTTACCCTTAACCTTACCCTTACCCTTAACCTTACCCGTACCCTAACCTTAACCAAGTCTTCACCCTAAAATTAATGATTCCCCTTATGGGGACCTCCATTATGTCCCCACACGTGACTGTGTAAACAGATTTAGGTCCCCACAAGGATAGTAATGCTAGGCCACACACACACACACACACACACACACACACACACACACACACACACACACACACACACACACACACTACTATTTCCTCCCGTCCTATCAGAGGTGTTTTCCGTGTCATCGTGCTCACTCTCTCTGCTTCCTGTCTGCTCCACTTTCACCACGACCTCACTTCCTGCAGGGCCTGGGAAACAGGGTCAGCTGTTCCTCTGGGCCGAGAGGGGGGGGGGGGGGGGGAGTGAGGGAGGGAGGGAGGGGCAAATCATAATAAGAATAAGAATAATACTTTTAATAATGGCAAGAGGAAGGGAGGAGGCCGGGAGAGGAATGTAGGGAGGGGAGTCAGAAGAAGTTGAAGTACAAAAATTAGAAAAATTCTAAAAGAGGAGGAAGGAGAAAATGGAGGAAGGAAAGGAGAATGGTGGAAGTGGAGAAATGGTAATAATGGAGAGGAAGAGAGAGTGAGAGTAGGAGGTGAACGAGTGGGTGGTTTCCTCTTTACTCTGAGAGAAAAATCCTAAAGATCCGAGCAGCTTGAAAACAAGAAAAAGTGAGGAATGGAGAGAAAGGAGGGATGGGAGAAAGGAGGGATGGGTGAAAGGAAGAAGGAACTGAAACTAAAACAATCTCCCTGTCCTGGAATTTGTGGGAGTGAAGTCAAGGGGTATAAAACAAGACGAGTCCATTATTTATATGCCCCAATATACGTAATCACACATTTGTAATCAGAGGCTTTACAACTTATTCAGATAAGAAAAACCTTCCCAAAAGTTAAAGAATGTAGGACATTTCAGGGGGAGCAATATAGGAGACATTCCTCTACTTAGACGTGTTATAGATGTTGTGTGTACAGAATAATCAACACAATAACATGTACAGTATGCACACTGACACACGTATACATGGAGGGAGGGCTAGAGAAAGACAGATGGATGAAGAAGAGAGAGAAACAGATGTAACAGGTGGGATTAATCACATGATAGAAATACAGTGTGTGCATAGGCGGATTTTGCGGGGGGGGCATTGCCCCCCCTAGTGGCTGAAATATGTTACAGCATTACTACGTCTAAAACTGTTCCAATACAAATATTTCGTATATCAATATTTTAATAAGGTAGGACACTGGTTAATAATACTGTAGTGTGTTCAAGTAACCAAGGGATATAGTAGTTATCAAATAAGTATAAGATGTGCACAGTTATGATAAGTTTTACAGTTATGTAATGCACTGTTGTTGGGGGGAGAGACCGCCCCTTCCATATGAGTGTGTGTGTACGGCGGGCATGGAAAAGTCATACTCAGTGCGGTGAACCCTGGCTTTATTGCTACTGTATCCATAGCACCCCACGCAATAGTTGGGACTGTGTACTGACGTCAGTAAAAATGGTTTGCCCCCCCAAGCGCAAATGTCAAACTCCGCCTATGAGTGTGTGGGAGATGAGTCCGTGTGTGTGTGGGTTGAATCCTGGTTGAATCCCCATTTTTGTGGGAGTCGGCCCAAAATGAATACAATTGTGGCGCCTAAATAATGAATGTAAACGTTTCTGCTGTTGTTGTTGATCAGATTCAGGGACGTCATGATTTCTCAGGACTTTTTGGTTCATTTTAAGCCTCTATTGTACTTTAAATAGTGATGGAAGAGTCTGAGTTGTTGCCTAAAACATCAAAAATGTGGTTATCTTAAAAAGTGTTCTGATGTTTTCCTCCTTGTGCATCACTACTGGCCTCCGCCCAGAGAATGAAGAGGACACTAATCTTTGAGCTATTTCTGGAACAATACATGTATTGTGCATAGTCCTCGCTAAATAAACATTTAATACACAAACACTCTGATTATCAGATGATCTGCGAGGTTAGAAATGTTGGGCGTCTGTTTGCAGTTTGAGCTCCTGCCAAAAGAAGTGTTAAACACTGTGAGAGCCTGTTTTCATATTATCGGACAAATATTACATTTTTGGCTGTCCTACCTTTACTATTCAAGAATCCAAAGCTTTATTGTCATATGCACCTCAGCAATGGAAATCTAAAGCGCCAGGCTCCTCCAACAATGTAACATACAATATACTTGTAATAATAATACAAGGGAGGCTGTGGCTCAGTGGAGAGTGTGCTGGACTTGGAATCAGGGGGTAGCAAGTTTGAATCCCACTGCAGTCAGCATGTAGTTGTGTCCCTGGGCAAGACCCTTCACCCCAAATTGCTCCTGTGGGGATTGTCCACAGTACTGAATGTATGTAAGTTGCTTTGGATAAAAGCGTCTATCAAATGACATGTACTGTAATAAAGCTTTATTAGTATTGCACTATTCATACACTAATTAAAACAGAGAACAAATCATTCACTTCAGGTCAAACTTTAAACCATTGTGCACTCATGATGCAGCATCAGGGCCGCCGCTTGTGGACAGGCAAGGCAGGCAACTGCTTGGGGCCCCGGACCAGAAGGGGGTCCCCAAAGAAGGTAGATTAAGAAGGTCCACAGCAAGGACAACATGAAACACCCTTTAATTTACTGCAACGACATGTTGGGGAACCCCCTCAAGGCGGCCCCATGCATAGCGCGCCGTAAAATGCTGCTTCTTATCTTAACGCAGCGTCCACACAGCGGCGTGCGTTGAAGCTTGCCGGTGGGCGTGTCTGAAACTCGACCAACAACCAATCACATGAATCTCCCGCCCGGACACACAAGCACGCGGTTTGATTGGCTAGAGCATGTACTGGCATATGATTTGATTGGCTGACGCTTCCGTCGAAGCTTCAAAAGTTGAACATTGCACAACGCACGCCGCCGTGTGGACGGGCCGTAAGTTTTGTTGCCTTGCTCCGGGGGGGGGGTACTGTCGGCTGTGCGTGGTGACGAAAAGCTGGTTCGAGGGGCCCCCAGTGAATGTTTGCCGAGGGCCCCCACAGACTCTACAATCGGCACTGTGCAGCATAAAAACATAATATTACATAATATAACAATTCAAGGAATACAAGGGGGTAAAAAGCGAATGACTACAAAATCAAAAATGGAGTTCCTCTCATAGTTAGAGAGAGGAAACAGGAAGTGGACTGTAAACTGTGCTGGAGGTTTATAATGGACATGTTATTGTGAACCTACTGATGCGAATGATCTACAAAACAAAAACAGGACCTAAGCTTTTGATAAGCAAGATGTATCCTTTTTAGGGTCGAGGGCTCAGAAATGATATGTTAGTGAGGGTCCTCACATGTCCATTAGTGTGTGTGTGTGTGTGTGTGTGTGTGTGTGTGTGTGTGGTGTGTTGGTGTGTGTGTGGTGTGTGTGTGTGTGTGTGTGTGTGTGTGTGTGTGTGTGTGTGTGTGTGTGTGTGTGTGTGTGTGTGTGTGTGTGTGTGTGTGTGTGTGTGTGTGTGTGTGTGTGTATGTGTGTGTGTGTGTGATGTGTGTGTGTGTGTGTGTGTGTGTGTGTTGTGTGTGTGTGTGTGTGTGTGTGTGTGTGTGTGTGTGTGTGTGTGTGTGTGTGTGTGTGTGTGTGTGTGTGTGGGATCAGTGTGTTTCAGGGGAAAATGGCTGCAGATTACAAAGCAACAAACATCCAGCTGCTGCAGACTTAACACTAATCTGTGTGTGTATGTGTGTACATAAATATGTGTGTGTGTGTACATACATATATGTGTGTGTACATAAATATGTGTGTGTGTGTGTACATAAATATGTGTGTGTGTGTGTACACATATATACGTGTGTACTGTATGTGTGTGTGTACAGTAGAGTAGTAGGTCATAGAGCGATCAGTCAGCTGTAGATTCAAGACGTTTTTTGCCAAAAAAATTAAAAAGTAGGACATCTCTCATCTCCCTTTCACACTCTCTCCTCTTCCTCCTCCCTCCTCCCTCTCTCTCTCTCTCTCTCTCTCTCCCTCTCATGGACATGACCCTGATCCACTGAAATCTCCTTTAATCTACACACACACACACACACACACACACACACACACACACACACACACACACACACACACACACACACACACACACACACACACACACACACAATCAGAAACGTCCCGATCAACAGTCTGTGGTAAACCTGAATATGTCTGCAGCAGAAACACCCTCAGATTCTCAGGGTTAATTATAGCTGAAGGAATGTTTTTTTTAATTTTCCCATCATGCCCCTGGTTGTCCCAGAGACTGGTTTGACCCCAGAGAGGCTGTTTTACTTATTTTTGTCTACATTTTTGTCCCACAAGACAGTGAAGCCCACGATTATGACGTCAGTTGCTCTCCAACAATTTGCTGCAAAACAACTCGGGGCCTGTTTCACAAAGACAGACTAACTCTGGATCAAACTGCTGATTTTAGGTACACGTCAGAAGTCATTCGATGTAAGAACATGCCACTGACTATCTTAAAGGGATAGTTTGGATGTTTTAAAGTGTGGTTTTATGAGGTATTTCTCCATAGTCAGTGTATCCAGATAATGTAGTTTTTCTAAACAGATTGGAGTACCAGCAGTAAGCTAAGCTATGCTACTGCTGTCGACATATTTTAGATACCTAAAACAAACACATTAGTTCAAGTAAACACTATATTGTGAATATTTTAACCTTTTTTTACAAACTTTAAACTTACTTACTACTCACCAGACTCCATCGAAAAAAAACATTGATCATTTCATTCAGGTTTTATGTCTTATTAGTTACGTTTAGTTATTCCCACCCTGCCAGCAGAAAGCGAATTAACGTTATTGCTTTGGACGTATTTCACTTTCTAGTATCGCCACTTTTGGATCCTTTATGACATTTTGTTGGAAAACTTCATGAAGGGACTCAAACACCTCATCCCAAAACAATCTTAGTTGAGGTCAAGTTAGAAAACATGTTTATTATTGTAGTTTTTAAGGTGAATATTTGTCTTTCTCGTCCACAGGAAGGTGTGGCTGAGTAAAGAAGGAAGTCCGAGCAGCCGCATCACCAGATTCTGCTTCTCCAACCAGAGAAACATCGACAAGCTGGAGCTCTCCGGATTCAAGACGCGCTTCTGACCAACGAATCAAACGCACCCAAGAGAGCTTCTCCTGTCCTCAGAGCAGAAACACTGAAAGACACCGACAGTGGTTTGAGTTTAGATTGTATATCCAGGTGTACTGAGAGTTTGATTATGAGTAGACTTCTAAAAGGAACAATATGTCCAGATAAATGAGTCTACGGTAATCATTTATTCGTAATAAAATAAAAAGATTTTGGTGAAATGGATCCAATTCCCACTTCTTGTAAAAAAGTTTCCAAAAAAGAAATGAAATGTTATTCTTTATTAGTTTAATCACTACTTTTATGCCATACATTTATATTTGTTAGCAGTTTTTAATTAAGAGAAGTTATGATACCAAGTAAACCATTGGGCTAAAGTTACGTTTAATTTAGTTACAAATCCAAAAGTCAAATAAATATAAATCTAGAAAAGAAAATGTACAGTAAAATATGAAAATACATTAAATGTTTTAAAGAAAGCTACACACTGATGTACAACATATTGACGAGGGAATAGGCAAAGGCTCCCATTATGAAGTATATGTATTAATTTGTTATATCTGAATGGATTTTTTACAAATAATCTCCTTGAATTTCTCGAACAAAGTAGTTGAAATATCCCTCATAAATATATGTCCTCCTCACAGATTACATCAGTCCAGTGTATTTTTATATGTCACTGTGTGATGTAAACAAACGCACCCCTGCTGGGATTTTGGCGTGACAACGGAACGCCATGTGACCCGATTACCTGTCAGCTGATCCAATTAAATCACTGATCTGCTATCACACAGCCACAACATAAACACTGTGTGTGTGTGTGTGTGTGTGTGTGTGTGTGTGTGTGTGTGTGTGTGTGTGTGTGTGTGTGTGTGTGTGTGTGTGTGTGTGTGTGTGTGTGTGTGTGTGTGTGTGTGTGTGTGTGTGTGTGTGTGTGTGTGTGTGTGTGTGTGAGAAAGAGAAAGAGAGAGAAGGCTGAACAAACTGTTAAATATCTGATTTTAAAATCCCGCTTGTGTGTGTGTGTGTGTATTTTTGTGCGCTT
>NW_022987668.1:1894586-1972086 GCF_902827165.1 Trematomus bernacchii | reverse complement strand
GTGCAATATACCGGCGGGCCAGATCTAATAGTAATTAGAAATTATCCTGCGGGCCGAAATTAAATCCACCAAGGGCCTGATTTGGCCCCCGGGCCTTGAGTTTGACACGTGTGCTAAGGGAATCATGATGTAGAAGTTTGGTCCTAGGCTGAAACCAAATGTCTCTTTGGGCCAAGTCAACATCTTAAAAGACATTTTTTAAATCACATCTGTAAACTTTAACAAAATTGAGCCCAGATTTAACCTGGACTCCAACAATTGTGTACATCTGGAAATGTCCAAATAAGTGCATAACGGATCTTTCTGTAAAAACAGTCTCCTTCTCTGCCCCTTTATTCTCAGGTGAGTGAAACAGTGAGATACTGAGAGGACAAACGGAGCGCCTGATGATTCATCGTGTGGGAGGACTTAAAGAAGCTGCTTCATGGTTTGAGGCTCATATGGTGCAGGTTTCAGGGGGAGGACAGGGGACATCAATATGTAGAACATCTGAATCCCCCTCAATAAAAACGTGAAAGGAGCAGAGGACTTTTATTTTCAAAAGCTGCCAGAAGCAACAGTCCCTCTGGTAGAGTAGGTGGTAGTTGTAATTAATATATATATATATATTATGGACATAAATCAGTGTCATATGCATGAACTTTCCACAAGTGAACTGACTCGGAATGGATCATATTAAATACAAGTAATGTCATTTGATCTACAGGAGAATACATAATGAATAAATGGCTTTTTTGATTTCATGCTGCTTGTTGTGCATCATATTGATACATGTATGTATATTTGACATATCTGTACATTTGCATGAAGTGGGAAAAGATGCAAATTAGTTGCCTTTTTTGTATATTTATAAATGATATATTCATTTTAATAAAGCTATCTGACTCTTGATCTGGACGATACACAGAATTAGAGACTGACATGTTATTGTATTGACCTTATTCACCTTTTTATGTGAATCACTCATACATACATTTGTTGTACAAGTGTTGATATATTCTTCATTGCATCTGTTAATTTCTCTGTTTTTGTTGTATGTTTTTTCTCCACTAGATCACTTTTTGGCTGCTTTAGTATTGTATTCAAATAACTTTACAAATGTATAAATGTATTTTAAATCTGGCGCTTGAATGTTGTAATTTCCTTTGTATACAAAAAAAAAGGCATATCCACTGTTATTTGATGCAGAACAAATCCTCAGCATGCAGGAAATTAAATGTTTGATGGCCCAGATTAAACCCGGGGGAGGAACCCCAAAAGCTCCCACCCTCCCCCCTTCCTCATGGAGAAACCGACCCCCTTAGTCTCGTCAGTGGTTGTTTAAATGGAGGAAAATGAGAAGGGTCTCCACAAACTCAAACATCACATGTAACACCACAATTGTGAGATATATATATTTATAACACTAAATGGTATTTTCTTTATAGATTCATTCCGTTAGATCCCCAACTTTTGTGTTTGGCATCACTCTCTCTCTGCAGACCCCCCCCCCCCCCCCCTCCTCCTCCTGACTGCTGGCTGAATCTCCGCCTCTCACTCAGACTCTGGGAGCGCTTCATTTAAACTCCACTGCAGCCCTGAGGGGCGGAGACAATCCAGTAGTACAGATGAACCCAAATTATGCATTGTCACTTTTACTTCCTATTTTTCAACCAACAGTCTTATTATCTATTTATTTTTTTGTATGTTTTTAAATTAAATAGATATTATATTCAACTTTATTGCTATAGTTTACTACGACAACAACATGCAGTTTAGCATCTGATCAACAAAAAAAAGTGCATACAGTATGATTAGGGTACTACTAAACAATATAGTAAATGTAATACACATAATACAGTCAGAAGTTAATATGAATACAATGGACACAATGCAATGGGTCTTAAAATAAGATAAGATAAGATGGATCTTTATTAATCCCCCGTGGGGAAATTCAATAGTTTAACAGCAACAGGGTAAGAATGAAAATCAGGACGGTATTATTAATAATACAATAAAATCGGGGGGAAATGTGGGCACCCTGCACGAGAAGAATATTAACAGATGGTGGAACAGATTTTGACTTTTCAATGGGCCAACTATATTTCTGTCTGTTTCATAGTGCAGTAGTTTTGGATCAAATTCTAGTTTACGATATGTTTAGTTATGAATAATATTAGACAGTGTTTGATTGTTTGTTCTGACTCTCTGTGTGTTTTCCAACTGCAACCTTATGTTTATTTGTTTTAAGCGCCAATGCACATCATTTAAAATTAGCCTTAGTGCCAAATTTTGACAAACAGGCACATTTTATCCGCAGTCCCTGACACGTATTTGACAATAAAGAAAACATACAAGAAAGGAAATGGACCATAACGCTTTGAAGGAGTTTCACGAATAAATTATGAAAGCGATTAATCAATATTTTAGATACAGTCCTAAATAAATGTGTTAGAGTTATATGCTATAATTAATAGGAATTATTACTTGTTTCTTTAGAGAACTTTATTACAGTGTGCACCCTTTACTTTAAGTTCTTATGTTTGTACAAATATTTGTACTTTATTTATTTCTAAAATGGTGGGACTGTCACAATTCCAAATATCCCAATTCAGATTTAAAAATAAAATATGGACCAATGAAATATTCAAACACAGATCAAAGTAAACATTTATTGCTTGCTTTGCATATTTTCAATATCCCAAATAAACTATTACATCCTCACTTTGGAAGCATTCACAGTGTAGCTCCGCCCCCCTCGTGCTGTCCGGTGAGTAAACCGAGTGCACCGTCGATGCAGTCCGGGCTGAGAGAGAGAGGCAGCTGAGGGGGGGGCGGGGTGATGAAGAGGAGGAGGAGGAGGATTGGTGGATTTGAGGACTCTGTGCTCCTGCGTTGTTTTCGCTCCAAGCAGCCCCACCGTCCTTCACTCCGACCGGGACTCCTCTTCGCTTCTCCCCGGCCTACAGGTGAGTGAAGCCGGCCTCTGCTTCTTCCATTCACCGCCTGTTTTCACTTCATCCGCAGGCAGCCTCTACACGGATTTTGTTTCATTGTGCGGATGGGGGAGCATCCACATCCACGACGGCTGTATGTATGTATGCATGCATGCGTGTGCGTGTGTGAGAGAGAGTGTGTGTGTGTGTGTGTGTGTCTCCCAAATCGCGTGATAGCTGCTGTCTCGTGTTGATTGTTTAAACCTCAAATTAAAGCCGCACACCATCATGGTGGTGCATCAGCGGGCTGTTGGTGCCAAAAGAGGCCAAGCAGAGAGCCTCTTCTCCGGGCTGTGTGTCCCTGCTTTACCCTGAATCTCTCCATCGCGTTTTGAAGTTGTGTTAGTGTGTGTTTTTGGATGTGTGTGTGTGTTTTGGATTTAGTGCGCCACTGCTGCTTGTGTTTTGGTGAACTCAGCAGCTCTCTCTATGTTTTTACCTCTCTCATCGTGGATGTGTTGAAGCCAGGAGATGGAGTTGATGAAGATGGTGTTTGTGCAGGCGTGGTCGTTTCTGCTGACCTCAACTCCAGAGCAAAAACACTAGAATATTCCACAATGCTCCTGTAATATCTCTACAGGGACTCTCAGTGACTGCAGTGACCTTCTCTCTACTTTGTGGTGCATTTTAGTGTCATTGTAACACCTCTGAGTGCATGTTTGCACACGCATCTTTATTATTGTAGTTTAAACTGATCCCAAAATGGACTAAACCACTCCTGTGGTTGTAAATAACCAGATTAATTGGATCTTTGTGCAGCTTTTAGTAGTTTGGCAGTGTTCCTGCAGTGATTTGGCAGATTTCAGGGTGTATTTTAAGGTCACTGTGGTTATAAATAACCTGATTGTTGTGATATTTGGTAGTTTTACCTTATATTTTCTCTTTGGTTTGATATTCCAGCAGTGATTTGGCATATTTGGATCTATTCGAGCTTACTGTGGTTGTAAATAACCAGATTTGTGTGATCTTCGTGCACATTTTGTTAGTTTGGATGAGTCCCCGCAGTGATTTGGCAGATTTGAGTGTATTCTAAGGTCACGGTGGACTTTCTGTGACAGTATAACGAACGCTGGTGCTTTGAGGCATTTTTTTGTTGCGCAGACCCCGTTTCAGATCCTGTAGAGCAATTATGTAATCAGATACAGCCTGGACTCTCTCCTCCTCCCTCCCCTTCTTCATTTCTCTCCCTCCTCCTCTGTTCCTTCTCTAATCTGACGTCTTCTTATTCCTTCCCACCCAGTTTTTTCTCATTTTACACTTTCTCCTTTCCTCAATCTTTGGCTCATGTTGCTCCCTGTCCTTCTCCAGATTCCTCTTCCTCAGCTTTTCTCTTATAATTGTTTCTCCCCCTCCTCCTCCTCCACCACCACCCTTCCTCTCTACTTCTTTGATGCAGCAACCAGAAACATTTGGCAACTTGTTGACTGGAGCCTTTAAAAGTCACAGTGAGGTGTCGGGTTGTTCTCCTGCTGCTTTCACAACACACTGCGGTAAAACTAGAATGATAATGCTTACTCCTTTGAATCAGATTATAATGTTAAACACCATTAGTGTTTGCAGTGAATTTGGAGAAAGTCAGGGGATTACAAACATACAAAAACACAGATGTGAAGACAATCTATGTGTTAACTTTAACATCTTCTCAGAACATGCATCTCCAAAATGTCCTTTGAAATCAAAGCTTTAAGTTCCTTCTGCAGTTTAAATGTAAGCGACACATTTTGTATCACTTGAGTCATTGCCAATGTAAACAAGATTGTTCACATCGAAGTTAACTGATACTAACACAGTAGATGAAGGACTTACTGGTATGCTTTCTGTCACATGACTTTTGTCTGTATTGTTTGAAATTCTTACATGGAGGATATCTTTTTAAGGATTGTTTGTTTGCTTGTCAGCAGGATTATTGAAAATCTGCTGACCCCATTTTCATTAAACTTGCTGGCAGGGTATCGCATGGGCCGAGGAAGAACCCATTCAACTTTGGGGCGGATAGACACATTATCTTTCAATTTAATTACTATTGCAAGACAGAGCATTTGGCGGATGTCTGTACTGTCTGAATGCCTTTCTAGTTTTTGTGTTGGATACCTACGTTTTTTTTATACCTTACTCAAGAACTCAAGTAACTACTTTACACATTTGGTGTTTCATTAAAACGTCAAAATCAAAGCAGCAGAACTGAAGACATCTTTTTTTTATTCCACACATTAAAACCTGGTGGCTACATTACCCATAATGCATCTCAACCTCCTACATTCTGATCTGAGATGGTGATGTATTAATCCTAGTAGCAGCTGAAGTATCCTGCAGCAATGACCTCACTTCTTTCCAACCCTTACTTCATATATATATATTTTTCAAACTTGTTGCACTCGGCCATTTATCAGACGTCACGCGGCTCCCTCTGGAGACGCTAAAGGCTCTTTAGTACTTTAAAAACACCCTTTGACTTTACACTCACAATAAAGCACATTAGGTTGACTGAAGATACTTCATATATCATTTTAATGTGATTCAATTCACTTCTTGGATATACACGTTAAGCAACCTCCTCCCACATTTAGCCATATTCCTCTGTTAATAATACTGCAAACAGGAACCCTCTTTAAATGCTGCACTGTACCTTTTCTAAAAACACGTTATTCTCCGTGGGGCGTTCGCTGACGTGGTCAGAATGCAGGTCTGCTGTTAGTGTTTACAGGCTGTTTAGATGAAATGGAGCAGAGCCACAAATGGATGGTAGAGAGAACCGGGCGCAGCAGGGTTTATGGGAAATGTGGTTTCACTTATAGGAACACAAAATGCTTTATGCAGCATCTTTTAAAAAAACAACATTGTCTGGACCTGTTTCCTCTGGTTCTTCCATGAAGCTATTAATTGAATGCATTTATCAAATCACATCCCCTCGGTCAGTTTGATTCTCTGCTCATAAGTGATCTGCAGGGAGGGATGAAGGGAATCGATGCTGCAGGAAACGGTTGGCTGTAATTTGCCTCAAACTTGTTCTCTCCTTCACTAAATCCTCCTGGCTGGTGATGATGAAGCAGGTCTGCTGTGTGATGCAGAGCGAGGTTTCAGCTGTAAATGATAGGCTGTGCTGCAGCCGGCGCCTCAGATAGCAGACGGCAGAGTCCTGAGCTCTTCAGCTTCATCATTTTAATACCAGGCTAATATTAACCTGAAGGGCTCATGTCGCATTTCATCAGAGCGAGAGGAAGGAGCGCACAGAGGACTTCAGATTTATATTGCATAATGAAACCTCTCACTGGATACAGTCTAAAGTATGTACATGCACATTAAGACATGTGTAAAGCTATGGAGAAGCTAACACTGAAATATGTTCATTTGAAGACAATATTTATAGCTCTTTGAACTGCTAGTGGAGATTTAGCAATAACCCTAAAGCTGCTATTAAATATCTGATCTATAGGGCGGCATCAAACCATTTTCTTTAAATTATCTATCGTCATTTTGGTCTACAAAATGTCATAAAATAGTGACCAATGTCCCTCCCAGTTTCTTAAAGTCCAAGATGATGTCTTTAAATCTCAAATGAATACACTTTAATGTATTATAAAACAGAGAAAGTCATGAAATCTCCATAATTTAGAGTCTGAACGTGGCGTTTCCTGACATTTTTGTATTAAAATGCTTTAACAACTACAAATAGCTGGATCTAATCTTTGCAGCTAGAGTGCAAAATTAACTATTTTTGACTAATTGGCTTCACATTTGCAACCACTCGATAAACATTATGTTTGAAGCTTCTTGATTGACTATTAAAAACTATCCCATTGCATATTTGACCATCATTTGCAGTCTGGTCAGAATCTTGTTGACTTTGCTCAGATAGTTGCTGATGCTTGTGCGGCTGCTCAAAGTTTGGCTACTTTTTGTTTAAAGGGAAAACAAATGTTTATTTTGTGTGTGTGTGTGTGTGTAAGTAAGTAAGCACTGGCCTCCAGAAAGGTTAAACCCATTCCGGTTGAATTATTCTGGAAGTCTTCTGCAGGAAATGCTCCACAGATGGACTCGTCGTTGTTGTTGAAGCTTTCTCTAAAGTCACGTCGTGAATCCAAAGTGTCTCTTCTGCCCGCAGGCTTTCTGTTTGTCTTCAGCTCTTTCTCTGTCTTTGTCTTCTTTGTCTTTGGAGTTTGTTCTTACTCTCTGGTGAACACTTCTATACAAGTGTGTGTGTCTGTATTAAATGATGCAGAACTTTGTTGAAAGAGTGTGTGTGTGTGTGTGTGTGTGTCATGTGATCAGAAGCACCATGAAGAAAGAAAATGAAGCTTTTAAATCTGGTCTTTGATCCACCTCTGTGTGCAGAGTCAGGGTTTAACAGAGGACGCCATGAAAGACACGTTTAAAGTGGAGCTGCGTTCAGGTTATTTAGATGTGGTTTGCAGATAAGGGACAAGATCCATACGGACAGATTTTAAAACAACACAACTCTTTAAAGTACCCGTCCTCCATAACATTTAAAAACGTTTCTACTCCAAAGAACGAGTGAGGAAAAATATTTTGTCCCAAGAAAAAGTTCAGATTATTTGTCCACCTGTTTATATTAATAATACAGTAGAAGGTATTGGATCATCTCATTATATAGAGGCTCAAAATTACTTGATACATTAATCAACCCATATTTGCTCCATGGACATCTTTTTCTTACAATCAGGACAAATAGCGCAACTTGTTTTCTGTTTGGTCTAAAGTCTAGTACAAACATGATTTGGGCAAACGGCACAATCACACTTTCATCAATAGTCAAAGCCAAGATTGTTGAGAAACACTTTTAGTTTATTTTTTAACATTTGTGCTTTAAGAGTAAGGCGGTGTTTAGACGAGAACGAAACGGGTTGTATCCGCTACTTTTCTCTCGCGTATAGCCCGTTCGTTCACACGAGGCCGTAACGGAACCGCGGAAACGGACCCTGCAAACGATAACGGGTCCCAAGGTGAATAGATCTGCAAACGGAACGCTCTGGGGGGGGGGGGGGGCAGGCAAACGGCTCCGTGTGTACGCCCTATACGATCATTTCCTGATAACGATGAAGCCATAGCCCCGCCTCTCCCCACCTCTGCTGCTCACTGCTGTAGCATGGTCAGTAGCTACTGTCAGTAGCTACCAGAGGTGGGGACTCGAGTCACATGACTTGACTCGAGTCAGACTCGAGTCGCATATTTTTGGACTTGAGACTTGCTTGACTAACATTGATAAAAGACTTGACTTGACTTTGACTTGGTATTCATGACTTGAGACTTGACTTAAGCTTGAGACAGATGACTTGAAAGGACTTGACTTTTTAAAATTAAATATTTGCGTTTGTTTTTGTAGTGAGATATTACGTTTAGTTTTTTCGAAACGTGATAGGGTGATTATAGCGCCGTGCGCGCAAACCTGGCAACCCACTAGACGGCAGGAGTGTCAGTTAACATGGCAGCGGCTAGCGTTACTCCACAAATAGTGAAGTTTGGATTCAAGGATTATGTTGTCGATGACGCTAATAAGAAGAGAACAGCGGTATGCAGGGTCTGCAGCATAAAGATCAGTGACACGACCACCACAACATCCAACTTCATTCGTCACTACAAAAAACCCACAGAGAAAGGTGCGTGAATGTGTTGTGTTAGCTAGAAAGCTAACGTTAAGTTTAAGCTGCGTTAGACTTGGTTTCAAATCGATTAAGCATTGCAAAGAGAAGACAAAACGGTAAATGAACACTAGAACCGCCAAGGGATTCATTTGTACTAACCCTGATACTGACGGGCTGTCAGGAGAGGGAGAGAGAGAGAGGAAAAGAGATGCCTCGTTTATTCCCCCTGTGTTATTATCAGAAGTTACTGTAAACTGTTGAATAATGTAGTTCATCTACTTTTAGTAGTTTGTTTAAATGTTTTAATTATGTTGTTTTTGTTTGTAGAAGTGCATCATTTCTTGATTTATTGTAAAATGAATCTGAACTTTTTGATCTGTTATGATGATAAACTGAAGCCATTTCAAAATTAACTGAGTTTTAAATCGTCTTACTTAGTTTATAAGGAAATTATGAAGAGGAACAAATCTAGAAAATGATATCTATGTAGGTGCTGACGCTGTTGGCGGTTCTAGTGTTAACAACATTTTTAATTAAATATGTGTAATGGCAAATGCCATATGATTTTCTTACCTGGAATTCTGCCTTTTTGAACAGACTTTTTGATTGTCTGCAGTTCTAGGGTTAATATGAATCTAATATGTATTTAACTGATTTAAATGGGGAAACTGGGCTTATTCATCAGAATTTCGTATGACTTGACTTGACTTGACTTGACTTTACCTGAGCAATGACTTGACTTGACTTGCTTGACTCTCACCACAGTGACTTGGGACTTGCTTGATACTTGTAGGTCAAGACTTGAGACTTGCTCATGACTTGCACATGTAGGACTTACTCCCACCTCTGGTAGCTACTGACCATGCTACAGATGTTAGTGCAACATCTACAGCTCCTCTACCACAACCATCAGCAACAAGTGGACATGGAGAATTATATGAACTACATGTTGCTAAATCCACCGCGGGGCATAAACAGAAGGGCAACCATGGCAACCATGCTCGGGGGTCTTCTTCGCTGCTTTTGGTGTATTTTGTGGCGGAAGTTACTACGCCCCTTACAGGCCCGGCATATGTACTACAGCGTCTCCAGTGCTCTCGTGTGAACGGACACGTTAAATGAGCCGAATGCGTGTGAACGGAAGACTTTTTTGAAAACGAATTCGGTGCGTAAACGCAAACGTTCCCGTGTAAATGGGGTCTAAATCCCTTAATATTCAGGCTTTGAGATTCCTGGCTTACTTGGCGTTGAATGAAAATGTAATCTAAAGAAAGTGGGCGTCAAAGTCCCGCCCCTCTGTGGTTTGATTGGCAGGTGATTAAAGACTGGGGGTTAATGGTGTAGCCTAAATACACTAACATGTATGAAGCTGTGTTGTCCCTTTAAGACGCAGAGTGTGTGGGGAGTTTTATTTTCAGAATCGAGGCCAGTCTGTCGTCCTTTCTCTCGTCCTGCAGACGCTCCCTTCTTCACTCTCACACCTTTATTCCTCCTCATCTTCATCCCTCTATATTTCTTTAGCCACCCTTACTTCCTCTCAAACACACACACATTTGACTTCTTTCTTTCTTTTGTCCTACCCTTAATATCCTCGCCTGTCCCTCCTTCTTTCCCTATTTCTCCTTAAATGTCCATGACTTGCAAAACAGAGAAGTTCAAGTATGAAAGGAGGAGAAGTTCTTCATGAGGCCCCTGAGGATGAGGAGGGAGAGAGTGACGGAGGCGAGGGGGGAGACATGTGGGAGAGGGAAGAGAGGGAGGTGGTCCGGAGTGAAAGGAGTAGTTTGAGTAAATCAGGTGCCAGAATAAACACAGGAGAAGAGGAGGAGGAGGATAGGAGGCAACAGTCGGGTAGTTGTTAAGGAGGGATGATGAGGAAGAAGAGAAAGGAGGACAGGAGTAAAACATACCAGCCTAGAAACATTCCCGGGATGGAGGGAGGAATGTTCTGGAAAACGTCCAGCAGATAGGAAGTGGAACAGTGCGACGGAGAGGAGGAGGAGGAGGTTGTCCCAGTGGTGAAGCTTCCTCTAAATATACCACCGACTGCAACACACTGCAGTTTTCATTACATGCAAATCAATCAGAGTTATCTTGACCACTCACTGGGTTGTCCTGCAGCTCTTCAGCACATTATCTGCTCTTAGTTTTTGCAATGTAGGGATGTCAATGACAAATTCTCAAAATGGGACGGTACTTGATTTTCTACAGTAATGCAGTGACTATAGAAAATGTATTTGGGATGAACCGAGATCTCGTGTGTGTGGTCGGGGTGAACAGGTTAAACCTCAGTGGGAGTCAAACACACTCTAAAGTATGTATTCTTTCCTCACATTGAGCTTGGTGAATAGTCCCTTTTCAAAGCTGCAACAAGACTCTGAGAGGTTTAAGATCACCCTTAGTCTCTCGCTCTCATAAATGATCACATAAGCAGGTTTCTTAGAAGATTACAAAACGTCTTGATCATGAAAGCTGCTTTGCTCTTTAAAGTTCATGTACATTTCCATCAAAGTCAGAAAACACATGAGCTGCAGTTACACTCCCGCGATCTCTCATAAATAACAAATGAGAACAGAGTGTTTATGACGAGTCAGCGCTGATTTGCAGCAGGAACGGTTTCCTTAAAGGCTTTCTGCTCCGATTTCTGGGTGTTTTTCCTGATGGATGCAGAGTGTTTCTAGCAGACCAGATTTCAAGCCAAACTACCTGTTCTTTCCTATTTGAGCACTTTGAGCTGCTGCCTAATTAGTTTAACAGACGTGGCATGATGCAGCAAAACCTCAGAGAGGGGTGGGAAGACAGAGAAGTGATTAAATCATGTTGCTTTTTGACCGAGTATCAAACTATACGGATTGTTTTCTGGATCCATTGGTTAATGGTTTGGTCTATTTAATGTCAGAAACTTTACTTTGAACAGGTAAGCATGTACAAATATCACAGTAGAGGCACAAAATACAAATATGAACCTGAACATTTGCAAATATCTTGTGTTTGATGGTGCAAAAGTCCCACATATTCACTTCATATATGATGTTAAATGGAGAAAGCAGCACATTTCCATATTTAAGACACACACACACACACACACACACACACACACACATATTCAGTGGTTAGTCTATTAGTCACGTCCATACACTTATCACACTGAGACGTGTGTGTGTCTGTTGGACAGCAAAAGTAATATGATGTATTGTATTGTCCACATGTGTTTACGTTATACTGTCAGATGGAACAATACAGACACACGCCACAATGATGCACTCTACGTTGACCTTCAGCAGAACTCCATTTCATTTGATTTCCATGTAGCCAAAGGCATTTCTCTGCGACATACACACATACACGGACACACACACACACACACACACGCACGCTCACATTCCTGATAGATGAAATGTTTGAGGCTTCCAGATGTGGTCAGACGACACCCATCTGCTGTGCGTCGGGGTGTGTGTGTGTGTGTAGGATGTGCGTGTGTGTGTAGGATGTGCAGGGCCAGCTTCCTTGGCATTATGGGAAATGCATGACAATGGAGTTCAAAGGACAACGGACTAAATGGATTCAGTTAAAGGTGAATCAGGGGTCTGTTTCAGCTGTGTGTGTGTGTGTGTGTGTGTGTGTGTGTGTGTATATTCTCATACTGTTGCTCATATTCAAAGTTATGCTTCATTTTTCGTGCTTTCTCCTACAATTGTCCAACTGTGTGCCAATTCCCGATCTTTACCTGCATGCAGCCTTTTCAAAATAAACTTCTGTCCAAACAGGAAATTAAGGTTGGGTTTAGAAAGTGATTTGAGTCCCTAAGTTACGTAACAATCGGGACAGAAACAGATTTCAGTCGTCTGGGTTAAAGTAGTAGTTGACTATTATGCAATGGATACAAATGGATTTTGTGGGACATATATATTTGAATAAAGTGCATTACTTGACGCAGATAGGTTCAGATTGGAACAGTGTGTGAGAACAGCCTGTTATAGTTTTGATTGTTCATAAAGATACATTTGGTGCACACCCTGGTGTTGAAGTGAGGGCGGGTTCTGAGAGGAAATGAGTGATTAGCAGAAAGATGGACGCCGCCTCTGGAGCTGCAGAGAGTTTGAGATGAGAGACAGGCCGTTTCTCAATCGCGAGGATATTGGCTTCCAAGCCAATATTTCAAGGATGCTACGTCATCAAGTGGCGCAGCAGGACCGTTCCAATGTCCAGCATACTTGGAATTCCACCGAGGCCGCGTCCTTGGTTTGGGGGAAATTTCGAGGCTGCACATGGGTAGACTTCGCGTCCTTAAAATCCCCACAATGCTTTGCGCACGGACCAATTTCCCCAAATCTGTGGCGGAAAATGTAAGACGGGGCCTCTCATATGACGCACACCTGCACACTTGCTAGCCTGTTCCATTCTTCTTCGTTTTCCGAAGCCATGGCTTGGAAGCATACTTGCTTCGTTTCTGAAGGAAGTGACTTGGAAGTACGCGACTACCAAGCCAGCATCCTCGAGATTGAGAAACGGCCACTGTGTTCACTCATTGTTAAAGCAAACCATCCTAACTTAAAATGGTATATCTTCCTTTCTGTTTGTTGTGGCTGTTTGTTTACACTGAGAGCTTTTAAGAACACAAGTGGCTGCAAAACAAACATTGCGAACAGTGGATGTATCTACTTAGTGTTTATATGGAGGGCAAAACGGTTTTATCTTAAACAAAACTGCAAATCGTGGCACTGGAATTTGTATATGGACTAATCCTTGAACTTGGAAACCGTACTCTACAAAGCAGTCTTACTAAATGTCACACGTATTAGCTGATCTTAGAGCTGCCTTTGATAATCATTTCCATCATATTTAAGTAAAAAAACGTATGTGAGGATTTGCTGCTTTTCACACTTGAATCTCATTTGTTACTGAATATTTTCAAACTGTTGTCTGTACCAAACGAGACAATTGAAGACATCCCATTGGGCTCTGCTCAAACAATTAATCAAGACAATAATCAATGAATAGTGTTTCTGCGACCCACAGGGAGATCATCTTTCATGGTTTCCTGGAAATATTCCGATCAAATTTTCGGCAGGATTTTATTTCAGCTAACATTTTTTTCCAGTGTTGCTATGACGATATAGAGGATTACCTCACTCTGACCTCCACCCCTCTCTTTGCCGAGGTGTAACTCGACCCGTGCTGACATCATATACCATTTACACATGTGTGTGTGTGGTGTGTGCGCATGCTGAGGGACTTTAGGGAGATTTACACCAGCGTATTTTTTTAACCCTCACATACCCACTGACACACTCGGCATCATGGGAAATGAGTTTGCTGACATTGGACATGTTGGGGGAGGGGTCACATGTCCTTGACCCAACACACACACACACACACACACACACACACACACTCTCTCTCTAAACTTAAATACATTAATAACCATAAACCTACATTTTACAAGGTTACTCATACTTTACCTTTGCCCAATACACATTTTTACTGAATGGAGCCTGAACGCACCTTACTGCAAGTCAATGGCACCTTCATTACTGACAAACTTCATTGTTTCCATGGGAATTTAGCATATGACAAAATACAGTTTATATTGATTATATCGACTCTAGGTGTGTTGCACATATTGTCCACTTCTAGTCCTTTAAAAAATGTTAAAAGTAAATCTGTTGCAGAAGGTATCAAACAGAGATCAGTGGGATGAAAGCTGCTGTTACACATTTACTCTCTGTTTTATCCCACTTTATTTCCTCTTTCCCTCGGTCTGTTACTACACACCCTTCTATGAGCGTGAGACATACTCCGCCTAACCATCTCTATCTGTGTGTGTTGTGTGTGAGTGATGAGACAGGAGTGACTTTAAGGGCGGCCATACGCTGATGTAACACTATGACATCTCTATTTCCTGCTCGAACAAAGGATAGCATGTGTCCTCAACTGTTACTGATGGAGCACACACACACACACACACACACACACACACACACACACAAGCCGTCTCTTGCGGCTCAGTTCACCTCCATGTTGTCTAGCTGTAATCATTTTTCATTCAATATTTAGTGCTGATTAGGATTTTGCTCGTTTTTAATTGTCTTTTCACGGCAAGATTCAGCATCAACTCACAATACTCTATAATCTTAGTTTTTAAAATACTAATTTGTTGAAAGAAACTTTTTTTAAATGTAGTTTGTGAACTTTTATTTCGTAAGATTTAAAGGCCTTTTCAAAACGGCTACAGCATAGCATGAAAATCTGAAGTCCTAAGCTCCTCCAATAATGTCTAAACATCTTTTAAGAAATAAAATAGTGCAAATAACATAATGCTGTATTGTAGAAAAAAATACCTTTATAAAGTTAAGATATAAACTTTATTTATCTGAGAGCAGACACACAGGCAGGTAAGTCAGAGCGACAGGTGGGCGGAGGGTCTGTAACCTGCGCTGTGGAGGAATGTGTTTGATCCCACTGTAACAGGAAACACACACACACTGGAACAAAAGAACTACAGTGACTGTGAACACACACACTCTCATACACACTCTCATAAACAGACTCTCATACACACATAGGCGCGTCCTGTTGAATAGATTAGATCTGACATCCCACAATGCACTGCAACATGAGCCGGGGTTGGAGAGTGAAAGTGTCCGCTGGCAGCTGGCCAGGACGAGATGATGGGATGTATCGCCATGACGACGCAGCCAACCCCTTTAAATCTGGAGAGGGAGGTGTGTGTGGGTGTTGGACTGAGGCTGCAGGGAAATGGAGTGTTTACCTGATATTCCTCGGGATACATTTTGTTAATATTTTTTCCATTTGGAGTCAGACATGCTTTATTGGTTCCAAGGGGCAAAATGGTCTCTATAACATATTAAATAAAGCACAAAGTCACTTTATATAAGTAAGTGAACATATGAAAGTAGTGAAGTAGCAGCCAGTAATGTAAAAAAACTGTATATTTCACAGAAGCATTTAATTTTTTTGATTTAATTTAGTCATTTCAATTATTTATTGACTTTGTTTGTCCATAAATGTACTTTGCTCAGAATTCAAAACATATTTCTTACAGAGACAAACAAAACAAACAGTACCTTTGGATTTAATGCAAATAAGGAGATTATTGTAAGTAGTTTCAAAAAAAGAAAAGAAAATGTCACTGTACTGAAACCCATACATGTAGTATATCTCTGCAAACTTCGCAGTGGTCTCCTCATTTTTTCCGAAGCTGTGTATGAGTGTAGTTCAGACTGTATAAGCTTCAATAACAAAGAAGGGGAAGGGTCAGATAACAGAACAAATAAAGAAGAGACGAGAAGTCAACATCTGCAGGGACGGTCATCTGAAGTGTCTGTGTGTGTGAGGGGCGTGCAAAACACATCTGGTGCTGAGGGTCATGTGGTTTTTCTAGGGTGGGTGTGTCTCTTGTTAGCCGTCATTGAAGATTATGACTGAAGACTGCAGGGTGGAGAGAGGAGGAAATGAGGAAAGGAATGAAGGAAAGGAGTGGGAGGAAAGCAAGATGTGGAAGAGCATGACGTGTTGAAGTAGTAAAAAGAACAGGGTGGAGTGCAGAGGGTGAGAGGCTGGGTGGAAAGTATGTAGAGGGTGGAGGTGGCAAATGAGGGTGGAGCAGAGAGGGGAACGTTAAGAGGCCCTATTCTGCTTTTTGGAGTTTTTTTTTATCACAACAGAGCCGACCAGCTAACCAATCAGAGCAGACTGGGCTCTGGTTTCAGACAGAGGGTGAAAAGAGGTGCTGCAGCACAGGCAGTATGAGAAAAATAAAGAGCTTTTTGAACATTAGAGCATGGAGACATGTCAGAGTAGAGACACTCGATACAAATATGAGCCTGAAAATGCAGAATATGGCCTCTTTAATGGAGGGGATAAAGATTCAAGATTCAAAAGCTTTATTGTCACATGCAAAGTCCACAGACTGAAGTCACCGTGTATTCCTTTTACTCTCTTTCACACCCCTTTTCTTTTCGTCTTCATCATCCTTTCCTCCCACCTACATGCCTTCTTCTCCTTTACTCCCCCATTTTCTCCCCCCCCCTCTCCTTGGCTCTGTCCCAGGCGCTCCACCCTCCTCCCTCTGATCCCTCCTGCTTCTATCAGAGAGAACAACCAGTTCTCTACGGATATGAACACACACACACACACACACACACACACACATATGGCTCCATGTTAACTAAAGTCTACTGACCGCATTAAATACTTCTTACAGTACAAATACTTTCTATTTATGATCTAATTTATTTTAGGCGTTCAGGGTTCTTGCACTAAAAGCCAGGTCCTTTTCCTCAGTAAGTACTAATGTGGTATTGCGTATCCTTGAGTTAACACTTCTGTAACAGAGCAAATGAAAACAACCTTTTCTTAGACACAAAGCACAAATAAAAGCTTTTATTATTCCCGTTTTAGAAGAGGACCACCTGACCTGAAACAAAGACCGCCTCCTCTAACGCCATAAAACATTCATTCTGTTTTATGTAATAAAACATTCACCATAGGAAAATGGAGCACAGCACTTTTAGAACTGGTGTAGTGAAGCAGTGTAGTACGTTTTCGCTCAACATGGTGGGAGGGGGAACATTTTCAACAACAATTTTGGTGGATTTTTTTACGCCAATTAGAGTGTTTCTGCATCAATTTATGGTTGAAATGTCTTCATATTTGTCAAAATAAAAGTAGAATATTTTCATTACAGATTCAATTGAAGATAGTATGTCTTTTTGACAATCATTCAGTCCATGAAACACTTAATAATTATAATCTCATCTTCACAGAGCCAAGTTTGATGTTTTTTAAAGGTCACCTATCATGCTATTTTTAGGCAATATCATAGGTCTCAGATATATACAAATATTTAAAAAACATGTCTATGAAGTGTTTTGCTCAAAATACCAAACAGATCACCCATTCTAGCCATGCCTCATATCCCTCTATTTCACTTCCTGTTTCAAAAGTGCTGATTTGGGGTATAAAGCTTAAAAAATTATAAAAAATTATAAAAGGAGGGGGCTGAGCTCATGCGGGACCCGGCAGCTACTGTCTAAACTAAATACTGCCGTGATGAAACGCCATATCATGGATTATCAAGGATTGTTTCTGAAACAGTATGGAGCTCAAAGGCTTTCTCTCTTGCCGGTTATACCACAAGGTGAGTTCCTTTTTATTTCCTGCTTCTTCACACACATGCTCTCCAGTACAGGTTAGCTCTGAGTGTTAGCGATGCTAATGTAAACACCGACCATATTACGTCCAAAACAGTCGGGCATTGTTTCTGATAGCAACGTTTCTGATAGGGCCGTGGGTCCACATTTCAGATATTACGTCATATCGGACGCAAATCTGGATCAGCTCCGTTGTAGCTCCGTTTTTAGAGATTTGGGTACGGAGGAAAAGAGAGGGTTTTATTTTCTGACGCTGCGTGAGTTCCCTGACACACCGGGGACACATATTGATGCATAAAAGACATCAAAAAGTGCATTTTGCATGATAGGTCCCCTTTTAATGTCTTGTTTAGTTTGACCAAAAGTCAAAATACCCAACATTTTAATTATTATTATTTACAATTAGGGATGACAACAAAATCAGGAAATACTGTCAATAAGGAGGCATTTCTTTTTGAAATAAAAACGATAAATCAATTAACAAAATAGATGCTGGTAATTTTTCTGTTAGGAAAAATAATTATTTTAGTTTCAGTCTTCTGCAATGTTCATGTTTTGGAGCCAACCTCAACATCTGGCAGTCCTAGTAGTAGTAGTTGTTGTTGTTGTTATATTTCTCGTAGCAAATACAGTTTATTTAGTCAGATATATCAAGATCAACCTCAGCGTAACAATATCCCCTGGAAAACACCACTAGTTTTATTACATTTAAGAAGTAGCCAACAAACATCAATACAAACTATGATGATTTATGTGAACATTTTCCTCAAGCTTTACTACAAGTTCACTTCCTGCCACTGTCTCTGCTGTTTCCTGTTCATGTAATGAAACATTTGACTTCTTTTTAAAGAGTCCCTATTTCCCTGCTTCCAGACAGAGGGTGAAAAGAGGTGCTGCAGCACAGGCAGTGTGAGAAAAATAAAGAGCTTTTTGAACATTAAAGCATGGAGACATGTCAGAGTAGAGACACTACATACTGATATACACCTGAACATCAGCAGGAGAGGACTCTTTAAAGTAGAGACACTACATACTGATATACACCTGAACATCAGCAGGAGAGGACTCTTTAAAGTAGAGACACGACATACTGATATACACCTGAACATCAGCAGGAGAGGACTCTTTAAAGTAGAGACACTACATACTGATTTACACCTGAACATCAGCAGGAGAGGACTCTTTAAAGTAGAGACACTACATACTGATATACACCTGAACATCAGCAGGAGAGGACTCTTTAAAGTAGAGACACTACATACTGATATACACCTGAACATCATCAGGAGAGAACTCTTTAAAGTAGAGACACTACATACTGATATACACCTGAACATCAGCAGGAGAGGACTCTTTAAAGTAGAGACACTACATACTGATATACACGTGAACATCAGCAGGAGAGGACTCTTTAAAGTAGAGACACTACATAATGATATACACCTGAACATCAGCAGGAGAGGACTCTTTAAAGTAGAGACACTACATACTGATATACACCTGAACATCATCAGGAGAGAACTCTTTAAAGTAGAGACACTACATACTGATATACACCTGAACATCAGCAGGAGAGGACTCTTTAAAGTAGAGACACTACATACTGATATACACCTGAACATCAGCAGGAGAGGACTCTTTAAAGTAGAGACACTACATACTGATATACACCTGAACATCAGCAGGAGAGGACTCTTTAAAGTAGAGACACTACATACTGATATGAACCTGATAATGATCATAAATCCTCTTTGAATGAAAGCAGAATGGGGTCAGAGTTTATAAAGTTGTACGTGACGACGCAGAGAGTGTTAAGTGCTGTCTAGTTAAATAAAGCCGTGATGTCTGCAGCAAACACTCGACTCCTGAAGGGTCCTCTTGACCGGCGCTGTTTATCTCGAGTGTTTCTTTCCTCCTCCTGCCGTCTGATCCCTTCTTCCTCCTCACATTCCTTCTCTCCATCTTTCCTCATGCATTCCCTCTCTAATGTGTTTCATCTCTTCTCATCTGTAGTCCCATCTCCACTTGTTTTTCCTCTCTTGCTTCATCCCCTTATGTTCAGTTTTTTTTCTTGAAGTTGTGGTTACCACTTGTAGTACTTGTCAACAAGGTATTCTGGGTAATGGAGTTCTTTGTAAGTCCTTCCATCCATCCATCCATCTTCTCCCGCTTATCCGTGGTCGGGTCGCGGAGGTAGCAGTTCCAGCAGAGAGCCCCAAACGTTCCTTTCCCTGGCCACATGCATCTTTGTAAGCACCACATAATAATCAAAGCGTGTCATATTTACTTATATTTAGGTAATTTTACAAATAAATGCTATTTGCATCCTTAAATATGGAGGATGTTTTTGCTTTTGAAGTTTTGTATCATTTTAAAGTGAATACTTTTGGGATTAAAGGACTTTCAGAACCTCAAATGGACATTTTTCGCTATTTTATGACATTTCATTAAAGGTGGGGTAGGTCATTTTGGAGAAACCAGCTCGAGTGCGCTAGAATTTGAAAATACACAGCCGGAAGAAATCTGCCACTTCCTTACAGAGCCCCTCCTCCAACACACACACGAACGCACACATGACCAATGAGGGCACGAGATAAGTTTGTGCACGAGATGGAAGGCTGACAGGCAGGTAGGTAGGCCATATTCCATGGAATATAACAAAAAGTGTATCTCAAGCCGGGTTCTCAAACTTACCTACCCCACCTTTAACCAAACCATTAATTCATAATGCTAAAAATCATTAGTTTTAGTCCAGATATAACAGTTATGTAGACATACAGTGCCAAGTCATAAAGTAGATTGGATTGTATAGTTCTGCAGTCATTTAAAAAGCTCACTACTCCCTTATTTTGTGAGAGAAAGATGTATACTGACTCCTGTAGGGGTTTGCTCTGGTGTTTCTGTTCTGATGTGGTCAGTGTAATGCGTGAGATGCAGAAAGAGATCGTGCTCTCCTCTCTGTAAGTGCAGTAAAAGGAGGCTATCTGATCCCTGAGGAGCAACCATTAAACCCTCGTCTTCATCACTGCTCCTCCTCTTCCATTCACCTCTAACTCTCTCACTGGACACAAAATGTCCGTCTATTTGTGGTGTGTGAGTGTGTGAGAGAGAGAGTGTGTGTGTGTGTGTTCATTGCTTTCGCCCACTCAGTGATCTGCATTATACTCGTTTCCAATGAAATAGAGAATCTATATTTTCTCCCTTGTGTATCTGTTACTATGAGCGTTGTTTCCTCCATAACGTCTTTTTCTCACCAATATCAGGCCGTCTGAATATTTGATTATGTGTTAATCTACTTCTGTTGTTAGGGTGGAAAATCTTCCATTGAGAGGTATATTTAGGATGCAATCATCCAAGTTTATATCTCTTGAAACAGATGATTATACCTATTAAGAGAACTGATATGATACTGATGTCCACAGCATGTTACAGTCCAGTTTGTTGAGAAATTGCTGCCATTTTGGGCGATTCTGCATCTCCAGATTAATATCCACTACCAGCGTTCATTGCCAAAAGTACAGTGTCTTCAGTGTTAATCTGCAAAGTGAAGTGATGTCGCAAGTATGACCTTTTTATATGAGTAACCACCTTCCTTCTCTAGCCTAAATCATGTTGTCGTGCACGGATGTTGAACAAAAAGTGCCTTCAATTTAGACCTAAAGAAATGCCGTGATTAAACGTTATAGGAAAGTTAAGCTGCTGTGTTTTTGATATTTCTCTGTGCTTAGATGATTGGTCATTTCATATTGCATATAGGTCAAGGATATCAAAAGTGTTTCAAATATGTGTTGTAATTTCCTACAGTTTTTGAAGGGTGCATTAAAGTAAAGTGATGTCATTTTCAGAATTTTCCAGATTGTATTCCTTTTAATAGTTTGGTAATCGTATCCACATCTTCTTCTTCGCTTTCGTCTCCTCCTCCTCCTCCTGACTTCAGTGGGAGGCAGAATCTGAGTCCCGTGAACTTTAACCTGGATTCTCCTGCTGTGTGTGGTTCATGGGAAGTTCAGGTTTCATGTTAAAGTGTGTCTTTCTGTCTGAAGGTCACGTCGACGGTAATGAGAGGAGAGAAAAGACTCCTTTCTCTCCTTCCTCCTCCTCCATGTATCTCTGCCGGGGAAATTAGGGCCTAACTTCATTAAATTGTCTGATTGCATGAGAGCCTCGCTCCTCAACGTGTTGTTGTCTAGTGGAGTGTTCCCAGGCGTCTGGACCACAATCGCCCATCTGTCTGCTCGCACACAGCGGCCATTCACAAATGGATATGAGGGAATAATTGTTCTGTTTATCTGAGAATATCACATTCATCCTGGAGCCATTTGGCTGCTGCGTTGGGATATATGTTGAAGATTTAACCCCCAAAGTATTTACGCTGAGAGCTGTTTCTGTCATGAGCAACGTTTTCCTGGAAAGTCGAGGGAAAGTTGGTGACCTAGAATACTCGAGAAGAAACACTGAATCGCACCGGTCGAATCTGATATCTGCCGCTATTTAACCTCTATAACATGTCTTCTTTTAGACTATTTGAAAGAAAACATAGAAAAACAACTTTATCTATCTGTAGGCGCTTTCACACCAAGTACTTTGCCGTACTTAGTTCATGAGAACTTAGTTCATCAGAACTCTTTAGTTCTCATGAACTTAGTACAGATCGCGTTCACACCGGAATAAGTCCCTGAGGGAGGATTAGGCAAATGAAGCCGCTGACTTCACTTCTTCTTCTTCTGCTTTGGGTTTACTGGCAGGCCGCAAACAACTTCACGGCGTATACTGCCACCCGAAGTCCCCGGCCGGAAGTCCCCGGAGTTGGGGACTGGCTTCAGTAGAAGCTGCTGGGACTCCCAGCAGCTTCTACTGAAGCCTTCAGAGATAATCGCCAGAACGCCGACACCTCCTCATCTCCACCGCTCCCATGTTTTTTTTTGTGTTGCCATAAATTAGTCTCTCTCCGTTTGTGCGCTGGGCTAATGCTAATAATGCTAATGCTAATAATGCTAATGCGAGGAAAATAAAATGGCGGCTTCACAAAACTTTTTGGGAGTTTTACGGGGCGTGGTTTGCAATCCGCCCAGCCAATCAGAAATGGGAACCTTTTTCTCCCACGAAAGTACCTGCTCTCTAGCAGGGACGGAAAAGGGAGTGGAAAGGTTCTCATGAACTAAGTTCTAGTTCCGGATTTTTTTGGTGTGAACGCACATTTTCAGAACTATATTCAAACTATACTGGGAAAAGTACTCCGGTGTGAAAGCGCCTTATGGCTGTGTTCACATGTTCACAGCCTCATTTATAGAGCATTGTTTTTCATCCATGTGTTGGTCTGTTGACAGTGTAATGGTTTACTAAGTGATGCAACAAGATTTAAAAAACTGTAAGTATCTTTGACTACAAAATTAACCAATCATTTTGATCCTGGCCTTATCCAATGTTCACATTTCCTTTCCGGATATGCAAATTAGCACATATTTAATACCATAATGCCTCATTTTGATAAACATTTCAGGATACAACATTTAATTGTCTTAATGCAAATAGTCAATTGGGGATTTTTCATGTCTCAAGATTGGTTATCTGGATGGCTCTGTTGTGATTGGTCAACCGTTAGAGATGTCCCGTCCCTTAGCCCATCACGTACAATGTGTTGGAGCGCCAGCCAATAGAAGCGTGAGTGTTACATAGTGATGTCACTATATTAAAGAAGTAAACAAAGGAGGCATTTCAGTCAGTGTGTGGGACAGAAACTCCCTCTGGAGAGAACAAATGGATTTTAGCATTTGCAGACCATTAAATGCACACAAACCTATAGGAATGGGACAAACCCCAAAACAAACCCCTGTCACAAAGACCTTTTTTTTTAGTCATGAAATCTTCCTAAGAATCTGGTGTTCTCTGAGACCTTATCTAAACACATAAACTCCTCTGAATACAGACTTTGGGGCTCAACATTTCTTCGTGTTCTGTGAGATAAACCCCAGCTGACGGAGGAGAGGGTGGAGAGGCTGTTTGTTTGAACAGGAGGGAGGGAGGAGGCTTTGGCTGCAGGCTTCAGTTGCATAATGGCACGAAAGCAGTGGGAGATTTCGGACAGGGAGGGGGGGTCAGTGTAGAGTTTAAACTCTGTAGGGAAACCTGTGATTTTCTGTTTCTTAAAATGTTCCAGGATCTGAGAGAATGAATCCCGTTTCCCTCTCAGACTTTAGTTCATTAGTTTAACAGGACTCTCAGTAATCACACTCATCTTGTTATCAGTGCTTTTTGGATGCAAACTGAATGCTTTGGATTCTTTTTGACATTCCTGCAGTGTGTGGCATTTAACAGAAACGTCCGGTCTGCATGTGTAAAAGTAAATATTTAGGGAGTTACACACAGGCAGATATGATAGTAGGAGATAGTGGGTAGACTCTTGGCAGGATAACAAATATTCACATGTCATCAGAAACTAGTGTAGTAGAATGAAACCAATGGAATTCCACACTTCTTGATACCGATTTGAAACCACGGTAAAATGTTATCGACGTCAACATGCCCTTCTTTTTACTACTACTATTTTTCTAGGAAAATTAATAGGTCATAATTCCCGTCTATGATTTTGTTTTGTTTTACTATAAAACAACTCTAAACTTAAATACATTAATATTAATAACCATAAACCTACATTTTACAAGGTTACTCATACTTTACCTTTGCCCAATACACATTTTTACTGAATGGAGCCTGAACGCACCTTACTGCAAGTCAATGGCACCTTCATTACTGACAAACTTCATTGTTTCCATGGGAATTTAGCATATGACAAAATACAGTTTATATTGATTATATGGACTCTAGGTGTGTTGCACATATTGTCCACTTCTAGTCCTTTAAAAAAAAAAAAAAAGGTGTTAAAAGTAAATCTGTTGCAGCAGGTATCAAACAGAGATCAGTGGGATGAAAGCTGCTGTTACACATTTACTCTCTGTTTTATCCCACTTTATTTCCTCTTTCCCTCGGTCTGTTACTACACACCCTTCTATGAGCGTGAGACATACTCCGCCTAACCATCTCTATCTGTGTGTGTTGTGTGTGAGTGATGAGACAGGAGTGACTTTAAGGGCAGCCATACGCTGATGTAACACTGACATCTCTATTTCCTGCTCGAACAAAGGATAGCATGTGTCCTCAACTGTTACTGATGGAACACACACACACACACACACAGACACACACACATTCTGCACTCAGGACCCTCATTAATAATTGATAGATGTGGCTGCTGCACGTTAAGAATACATTGTGTGTGTGTTCATGGCTGCTAAGTGTCTCCTGAGCTGTAACTATATGGCATGTTTATTACCTGTATATATGTGTGTTTGTGTGTGACAGTAGTCTTAATAAAAGGCAAAGGAAGTGTGTGTGTGTGTGAGAACAACATGATGCAGCACACGCCTGTCTTCACACACACGCATGAACATACTCACAAGGACAGATGAATAATTCATATTAAAGTTATGAAATATAGATCCACAAAATACCCCCCACACAGTGAACAACAGTGAACACAGCTCAGAGTGATCTGTGTTAGTACTGTATTTACATTTAATGGAGATTACATTGTGTTGTCACAGAACCATATACACTTATTAAAGTGCATTTCCTCTTTAATAAAATAGGACATATTAAAGAGCAAAGCAGGGCTGCAGTTTAAAACTAGTTATTCTATCCATTCATCTGTAGGTTTTTCAAAGAAAGTGTATATCATCGTGTCTAAAGTTGTACAAATAGGGGAAAGTCTCTTGTTGTTCTCAACAATTGGTCGAAAAGCAAATATTTTCAGTGTTTATTTAATATAAAAAGCATACAATCGTCACATGTTTTTTATTTTCTATACTTGGGTGTTTCTCAATGTCGAGTACGCTTGCTTGGTAGCACATGTCTTCCGAGTCACTTGCTTCAGAAGCGAGGCAAGAATACTTCCTGGCATTCGGAAAACGAAGAGTGGAACAGGCGAGCAAGTGTGCAAGTGTGCGTCATATGAGAGGCCCCGCCTTACATTTTCCGCCACAGATTTGGGGAAATTGGTCCGTGCGCAAAGCATTGTGGGGATTTTAATACCGCGGAGTCTACACATGTGCAGCCTCGAAATTTCTCGCTACGAAGTACGCAGGGCTTGGACATTGGAACAGTCCTTCGGCGGCACTCGATGAGGTAGTATGCTTGAAATAGTGGCTCTGGAGCAGCCTTCCTCGACATTGAGAAACACCCCTAAACTAACAAATAGTGTCTAACTATGCAAACACTGGAGCTAAAATGTTTCACTCAGTTTAGTCAAAAATCACTTCCTAATAGCTCATGGAATAGATAAGTATAATAAAACCTGATTTATTTTAAAGGTTTTTATGGGATTTAAACATCTTACATTAAAAAATGTTGGGACATAAGTGTTCTCATCTTTATTTACCTTGATTGTTCCTTTTTATATTATTATAAATAATTATAAGACACTATCATCATTAGTTAGTATTTGCATCAGCCTTCAGTATTTGCTCTCTCTGGTCTCTTTGTCTCAGTTAATCTGCAGAAGACGTCTCGCCTCAGTGAGTAAATGTGACCACATGACTTATTGATGGCTTCAGCTTCACTTTGCTTTCACTCGCTCTGCTTCGCTGGAGACGGGGGTCTTATCTCAGAATCACGGCACATTGAATCTACTTTCATAACTTTTATGTTGCACACTGTGAATCTGGAGACATCATGTGGATCATATCACAGAATCACTGCCGTATCCTCATTAAATAACTAACATTTATTTCACACTATTTGATATGCGGTTGGAAGTTAGGATTTTTAATAATGTGTCCAACTGCCTGGATCACATGGTGTTCAATGGAAGATCTCCAGTTACACCTCATGTTAATACCAGATGGAAACAGCCTCAGTTTTTCCTCTTGTGTGTGTGTTTTGTGTCATTTCCCCCCCCCCTCTCTCTCTCTATCTGTAACATTCACATATGTGCTGGCTCGCCCTCTCTGGCTCTGTGAGTGTGATCTCATCCCCTCCGACTGCTGACGCATTCCTCTGCTTTCAGCCCTTTATTCCCTCGCCCTTTTGTCATCTGTGTGTGTGTGTGTGTGTGTGAGTGAGTGTTGGATATTCTCGCACATGATGGAGCAGAGAGGCCCCGGAAACTGATTGAATGGTTTTAGCTCATCCAGCTTCACATCCTGGATACACTTATCTCTGTGTACGTGTGTGTTGGAGTGTGTCTGTGTTATTGTGTATTTCTGAAAGTAACCTGCAGGGCTTTCATTAGCTTTAGTAACTTTTTTGCATGCTCAGTATTTTGCGTTTGGTCTTTGTTAAATCTCTTGAATTCAATCTCGAACTTCAGATCTTTTGAGAATAAAAGAGGAAGCATATACTCTCAGGTATCAGGCAGAATGATGTGGTTTTTTAATCAAATGCAAATCCTTTAAGGAATCATGTCACACTTACCTTGTTTCTTTGCTTGACTAAAACAAATATTAATATGCAAATGTACAAACATTTCATTTCCTTATTTATTCGAAGGTTTGCGTGTAAATATCGTTCCATGTCTGGACTGTCAGTGGTTGGAAAATGGAGTTACAGGGACCTGTAGTAACACTTACTTATTTGGATTTTTGCACAACGATCAATGGTTAATATTTAGCAATATGAGCGAAAAAGGGGAGACGCCAAGACAAAAATAGAGCATCATTCTATTACAAACAGGAAATCATTTGTTTATAAGACAAGTAAGCACTTTTCTCACTTTAAATCACAAGAGATTGATGATAAAATGCATTTAAAGTTTTCAGTTAGTGCAGCTTTAAATCAAATAACGTGTAATTAACCTACAAGTCATCAGCAACACCAATGTCGTTTTTAAAACAAATGTATTCCAGAGTGTGAAACTGCTTCATCGGAGAATATTTTATTTTGGTAACTCCAGAGATCAGACTTTGGAACAGACTTTTATTTTGTGTCGTTATCGACCCCTGTGATTGATTTGAGCTGCGGGCGTGTTTCATTGTGTCTGATGTGATGAGGCAGCTGTGGGTCCAGTTTCTGCTCCACTGTGTGTCCTCTGATGGAGGACAGAGCCCCACGCACACACACTCACACACACACACTCTCTCACACGCACACGCACACGCTCCCAGTCTGAGGCTGCACACTTCTCTGATCTGAAAAACATGCAAAATGATCTCATTTAAAACATCTGCTGCTGTAGATAAACAGTCCAAGTGTTCACATGTGATGCAAAAAGTGTATCAAATAGTCTAAACTGTAGTCAAACTCTGCAGCTGAGTTTGTTTTCTGTCAGGTTTTTATTTGACCTAAGACTCGGGTTACTTCTGCTTCTCATATTTGAGAGTATTTTATGCTATTTCACAAGTAAACCAGTAAAATAACGATTTTTTTTATCACAAATGTAATCAGTTCATTGAGCAATTAGTCAATCGACAGAAAATGTATTAGTCGAAGACTCGTTTTTCATACATATGTCAAAAATAGATTTTTTCCAGTCTCTCAAATATTTACTTCAACTTTTTTTCTTTTGATAAAGTACGGTTTATAGATAGCTTCGCGCAACCCAATGTGAATTTGATAGAAAAGAAATGCAATGATACAATGCAGAAGATAGCATAGGTGTGAAATATGTAGATATATTGCTTTTCTTTGTTTTATATCAGTTTAAGTGAACATCTTTGGGCTTTGGACTTATAAATCAGGAAAGGTGACGTCAACGTCGTAGACTTTTTGTCACTATTTTATGACAATTTATAGAACAAACATTCACCAAACTGATCTAGAGAGAAAAGGGAAGAATTTTAGGGAGATTTTGGATGTTCAGCATGTTACAAGAGTTGACATCAGTTTATGCTTTGATTTAGAAACTTTTTAACGGCACTTCACTAAATGAGAACATGAAGGAAAAGTCATATATTTTAGAAATTGGTTTTCACAAATGAACAAAAGAGTGTGTGTGTGTGTGTGATCCATTGGACAATTGATTTATCAGTGTAACCATGGCTACACTAAATGCATTAGCAGTTAACCTTCTCAAATAACCTAATTAAAGTGAGCAGTGACGCCGACAGTCCTGCAGACCTTTACAACTGTCTGGAGGGTATATTTTATCTACAGCATGCATTTATTTAATATTTGCTTTGAGAGAGAATCAGCCAAGCAACATCCTTGATAACTTCAACAAAAAGTACTTTAAATCCGCCTTTAAAGGTCACCTATCATGCTATTTGTAGGCAATAGCATAGGTCTCAGATATATCAAAATATATAAAAAACATGTCTATGAAGTGTTTTGCTCAAAATACCAAACAGATCACCCATTCTAGCCATGCCTCATATCCCTCTATTTATCTTCCTGTTTCAAAAGTGCTGATTTTGGGTATAAAGCTTTAAAAAAAAAAAAAAAATGTATAAAAGAAAAAAAGGAGGGGTCTGAGCTCATGCGGGACCCGGCAGCTACTGTCTAAACTAAATACTGCCGTGATGAAACGCCATATCATGGATTATCAAGGATTGTTTCTGAAACAGTATGGAGCTCAAAGGCTTTCTCTCTTGCTGGTTATACCACAAGGTGAGTTCCTTTTTATTTCCTGCTTCTTCACACACATGCTCTCCAGTACAGGTTAGCTCTGAGTGTTAGCGATACTAATGTAAACACCGACCATATTACGTCCAAAACAGTCGGGCATTGTTTCTGCTAGCAACTTTCTGATAGGGCCGTTACAGATATTACGTCATATCGGACGCACATCTGGATCAGCCCCGTTTTTAGAGATTTGGGTACGGAGGAAAAGAGAGAGGGTTTTATTTTCTGACGATGCGTGAGTTCCCTGACACACCGGGGACACATCTTGATGTATAACAGACATCAAAGAGTGCATTTTGCATGATAGGTCCCCTTCAATGTCTTCTTCTCCTGAAGCTTTTTGATGGAGCAGGAAGCAGAGAGACGTCAGCTGCAGTGTTTTAAAATCTAAATCTGCTGTAATTACACAGGAAGAGCTGTGATTGCTTTGTCTCTTTGTGATTGGTGCACAGATTCATGTGTCACTCTGCCTTTCTCATAACAAAGCTGACGCAGGGGGATAATCACACGTCTGTACTCTGTCATTTTAACAAACGCTGTCGGAGGATTCGACAGGAAGAGAGAGAAACCTGCCGCTCCAGCTGCAGATTCATCTGATGGTTAGAGGGTCAAAAGGTCTTTTAAATGAACATGTGAACAAATTATTTAAAAAAAGGTCTGCTGATGTGCCTCCGAGCTCGTGTTTTAGCCTGAAACTCAATGACAAATTGTGGCACATTATAGTTAGTGGTTTATGTCACCGTGCTATAATTTGTGCTTACACATTGTTAACCTATGTCTCCGTGGCTAACGTGGCTAGCATGACATCCCTGGTACTTGTTGACGACAATGCTGATCTGATTGGCTCAAATGTGGGCACACCCGCCAAAAGATAAATTACATAATTATAGGTAATTGTTGGAGCGGATGTTGGTGCGTAGTTTTATCTCTTCTGGCTCCATGCTTGTTGGTGTTCTGGGTCGGATCCAGCTGTTGGTTTCTGAAGGGACCTTTTTTTTTAGGGATGTTTGATATGTTGTTTTACACATCTGAGGAGCCAGGAAAAACATGTTGGGAGATCTGACTGACAGCATATTGTCCTAGAGAGCTTCAGAATGACTTCAACATTAACAAATCCAAATCATAAACTGAATGAAAATAAATGAACACAGTCCCCGTGTTTGTATAGTACCGTTTTGATGCATCAGTTTGGGTGTTCTGTGTCTTTGCAATATGTTTTCAGGCTACCAAAATGTAACATTAAACCATCAAGACCAAAAAAACACAAACTTTAAAAAGGGATTAACGGCTTTCAAGTGACCTGTCTATCACAAGGTAGCCCCGCCCTTAAGCACACCTTGCTTTATAGAGAGGCGAAGTCCCGCCAATCTACCTTATTTCGGAAAAATGATGTATTGAAGTCAATGGGGAGAGAAAGATTATCTTTCGATTCCGTTTTAATTGTGCCACGAATTACACATATGATGTTTGTCAATTTAAAAGATAATCTCCATGTCAAAAAAGTCACTATTTGACGTAAAACTGTTGAAATATAAGACTATGAAAAATACGCAACTAGAAAGACTACAAATCCCAGAATCCCGGTCCCGCATGCTGGCTCTTAGGAACCGACTAACTCCCCTTGTGTGTATGTACAGCTCTCAACATGCCCAGACTTGGAGTGATTTTCACCTCTTTTAATACTTTCCGCCTCATTCTGAAAGAAAGAAGTGAGATGTGCCAACGTGACGGCCGTCTTGGTGTGTGGTGCGAGACGGGAGATGTAGTTCATTGAGCGGTTTCACACAAAAGAAAGTGTAACTTCACAGTTTTACGACACATTTAAACAATTTTGACTTGTAAAATTATCTTTTAAATTGACAAACATCATATGTGTAATTCGTGGCTCAATTCAAACGGGATAGAAAGATAATCTTTCTCTCCCTATTGACTTCAATACATACTTTTTCCGAAATAAGGTCCCATGGAGCTCCCCCGGAAAGGGAGGGACTTCGCCTCTCTATTGTCTATTTTACTTGAATTGGAAGCATCATTTACCAATTACACATCATGCTGTATTGAAGTAGACTTGAAAACGAAAGATTTAGATGATGAACTTGAAGGAAAATGTTTACTGAGGTAATAAATTAAGTGAGACGTCTGCTCCTTTTCTCATAGACTTCTATACAATCAACCAGTGGAGTCGCCCCCTGCTGGATATTAGTGAGAATGCATTGGCTTTACTTTTCAGATCCATAAGTGTGGTACCACTATAACTAGGTAGTCAAAGTCATTATCCAGAATAGTTTTCTTCTGAAAGGTTTTCTCATTTTTGTTTTTTTATTCAGGGTCCCTGATATACTGCCCCCTGCTGTTTATTGGTGTAAATGCATATCATGGATATAAAGAATGAGGACACACCATAGACTGTATAGGGACACACACACATCCAGTCCTCTTAAGGGAAACACAATACTTATTATATGATTCAAATCTGAAAATGTATCTTTCGCCAGCGTTTTGATCTCCATCGTTCAGACGTTGATCCTCTGTGTGATGCAGTTTGAGTTTGATGGTGTCAGGTCAGATAACTGCTGCTGCCCTACATGGCTCCGAGTGGCCTACATAACGCTGCAGAGAGAAGGGTGATGGATGACTTCCTCCTCTTCACATGGCCTAAATATACATGTACACCTGTGTTTGTGTGTGTTTTCTTTAAGGAACTCTTCAGTGAAGGTTGACATACTTTGAAGGTTGAAATCTGATCCGTAAATGAAAAGACTCGAGTAGTTGATGAAAGGTTAATGTCCTTGAACACGGATGCTGTGAATCACTTTGGATAAAACAGTCTGCCAAATCCATGTAGTGTATTAAGAATATGAATTGTTTAGAAAGAGGAGAGGAGGAGGAGGAGAGCTTTCATTTTAAGCTCTCTGTGACCCAGAAATCCTGTGTGGGGCTGTCATTGGTTAGAAGCAGACCTCGAAGAACACCAATATCTGACTATATGGACTTAAAGAGGACATATTCTGCTCATTGTCAGGTGTATATCAGTATGTAGTGTCTCTACTTTAAAGAGTCCTCTCCTGCTGATGTTCAGGTGTATATCAGTATGTAGTGTCTCTACTTTAAAGAGTTCTCTCCTGCTGATGTTCAGGTGTATATCAGTATGTAGTGTCTCTACTTTAAAGAGTCCTCTCCTGCTGATGTTCAGGTGTATATTAGTATGTAGTGTCTCTACTTTAAAGAGTTCTCTCCTGCTGATGTTCAGGTGTATATCAGTATGTAGTGTCTCTACTTTAAAGAGTCCTCTCCTGCTGATGTTCAGGTGTTTATCAGTATGTAGTGTATATTAGTATGTAGTGTCTCTACTTTAAAGAGTCCTCTCCTGCTGATGTTCAGGTGTATATCAGTATGTAGTGTCTCTACTTTAAAGAGTCCTCTCCTGCTGATGTTCAGGTGTATATCAGTATGTAGTATCTCTACTTTAAAGAGTCCTCTCCTGCTGATGTTCAGGTGTATATCAGTATGTAGTGTCTCTACTTTAAAGAGTCCTCTCCTGCTGATGTTCAGGTGTATATCAGTATGTAGTGTCTCTACTTTAAAGAGTCCTCTCCTGCTGATGTTCAGGTGTATATCAGTATGTAGTGTCTCTAGTTTAAAGAGTCCTCTCCTGCTGATGTTCAGGTGTATATCAGTATGTAGTGTCTCTACTGGGACATGTCTCCATGCTTTAATGTTCAAAAAGCTCTTTATTGTTCTCATGCTGCCTGTGCTGCAGCACCTCTTTTCACCCTCTGTCTGAAACCAGAGCCCAGTCTGCTCTGATTGGTTAGCTGGAAAGCTCTGTTGTGATTGGTCAACAGCTTAGAGATGTCCCGCCCCTTAGCCTATCACGAACAATCTGTTGGAGGGCAAACCAATAGAAGCGTGAGTGTTACATAGTGATGTCACTAGGCCACTGGGACTCTTTTTGTTGCTGTTTTTCTGTCTTCAAACTCGCAGAGCAGCCAGATAATTCAGCAAAGAAGCCAAGGCGACACATAAAAAAGAAAATATTTAAAATATATTTGGGCTGATACTCATATATAATGTTGTACCACCTGTTATAGGCAGAACATGGTCAAGTAAGAATGTTAGATCACATATAATTTATATATAACAACCCATCTGAAGACCTTAGGCGCTTTCACACCAAGTACTTTGCCGTACTTAGTTCATGAGAACTCTTTAGTTCTCATGAACTAAGTACAGATCGCGTTCACACCGGAATAAGTCCCTGAGGGAGGATTAGGCAAATGAAGCCGCTGACGTCACTTCTTCTGCTTTGGGTTTACTGGCAGGCCGCAAACAACTTCACGGCGTATACTGCCACCCGAAGTCCCCGGCCGGAAGTCCCCGGAGTTGGGGACTGGCTTCAGTAGAAGCTGCTGGGACTCCCAGCAGCTTCAACTGAAGCCTTCCGAGTAAATCGCCAGAACGCCGACACCTCCTCATCTCCACCGCTCCCATGTTTTATTTTGTGTTGCCATAAGTTAGTCTCTCTCCGTTGGTGCGCTGGGCTAATGCTAATGCTAATAATGCTAATGCGAGCAAATAAAATGGCGGCTTCACAAAACCTTTTTTGAGTTTTACGGGGCGTGGTTTGCAATCCGCCCAGCCAATCAGAAATGGGAACCTTTTTCTCCCCAGGAAAGGTCCTGCTCTCTAGCAGGGACTGAAAAGGGGGTGGAAAGGTTCCGGATTGTTTTGGTGTGAACGCAAATTTTCTGAACTATATCGGAACTATACTGGGAAAAGTACTCCGGTGTGAAAGTGCCTATTAAAAAGTTAAAATCTGAGATTATATAACAGCTTTATTTTAATGAAAAAGTGCACAGTTAGATCTGCCATCTTTCTGAACTGTCATGCTGTGAAAATGCCCGAAAGACTTGATAAATATAAAACCTTTTAACATCCACACAAAGCCACCGAAGCCTTTATGCCTGAAAATATGACACTTTAGACACACACTTTTTTTATTAAGTGCTGCAAGGTTACATGTGAACACAACAGCTTTTGGAGTGTGTATTATGTTGTGATGTCCTTTTTGTTTTCTGTTGTTTTTATGTGTAACCAATGTACTGCAGGTCTCCCTTGAAAAAGAGATCGTTGATCTCAATGGGATTTTTCACCTGGTTAAATAAAGGCGAAAGAAAGAAAGAAAGTATGTGTGTTAAGCAGAATGTAATGTGTGTGTGTATATGTGTGTTAAGCAGAATGTAATGTGTGTGTATATGTGTGTTAAGCACAATGTAGGCGTGTGTGTATATGTGTGTTAAGCAGAATGTAGGTGTGTGTGTATATGTGTGTTAAGCAGAATGTAGGTGTGTGTGTATATGTGTGTTAAGCAGAATGTAATGTGTGTGTATATGTGTGTTAAGCAGAATGTAGGTGTGTGTGTATATGTGTGTTAAGCAGAATGTAATGTGTGTGTATATGTGTGTTAAGCACAATGTAGGTGTGTGTGTATATGTGTGTTAAGCAGAATGTAATGTGTGTGTATATGTGTGTTAAGCAGAATGTAGGTGTGTGTGTATATGTGTGTTAAGCAGAATGTAGTGTGTGTATATGTGTGTTAAGCACAATGTAGGCGTGTGTGTATATGTGTGTTAAGCAGAATGTAGGCGTGTGTGTATATGTGTGTTAAGCAGAATGTAGGTGTATGTGTGTTAAGCAGAATGTAGTGTGTGTGCTGCGTGGGAGTTTAAATGCTGTTCGGGACTCTGCAGGGCCTCGGTTGCCATGATGAACAATTGATACTTGAATTGAAATATTGTGAAGAATCGCTATAAATACGGAGAGTTAAAGACGCGCACAGGCTGAGAGCCGTCTGTTTTCCCATCTGTACGAGTGACAGCTCTCCATGCACGTCTTTATTTCTGGAGATTCTCTGACTCTTACTCCAATAGTTTTATCAGATGGCTGAAGTCAGATGGCTGAAGTCAGATGGCTGAAGTCAGATGGCTGAAGTCAGATGGCTGAAGTCAGATGGCTGAAGTCAGATGGCTGAAGTCAGATGGCTCAAGTCAGATGGCTCAAGTCAGATGGCTCAAGTCAGATGGCTCAAGTCAGATGGCTGAAGTCAGATGGCTGAAGTCAGATGGCTGAAGTCAGATGGCTCAAGTCAGATGGCTCAAGTCAGATGGCTCAAGTCAGATGGCTCAAGTCAGATGGCTCAAGTCAGATGGCTCAAGTCAGATGGCTCAAGTCAGATGGCTCAAGTCAGATGGCTCAAGTCAGATGGCTCAAGTCAGATGGCTGAAGTCAGTTTAAAATTCACAGTTTTGGTTTCTTTCTCAGCTTTCGATGGTTTAATGTTGCCTTTTTATTTCTGGTTTGTTCACTTTGTCATTGACTTGTTTCAAAGCCAAGAGCTGTATTCATGATGTCACATGGGCTGACTGCTCACACATCCATTGGCTGATCATCCTGCATCATAAACGTATTACATAGAGATTAAATATAAGATGTAATACAAACCTACATGAATCATCAGGCAAATGAAAATCTGGTAACATGGACTTAAAGCAGATTTGATGTATTATCTCTTGAGAGAAAAAGGGAATGTTTGATTATTATTTATCACTATATGCTCACTGGGAAAAGATTTCCTATCTAGTTTCTAAAAGCTAGTTATACTTAAAGCAGCAGAACTGAGTACACGTGGTACTTGTGTCAATATAAGGCAGTTGTGGTGATCTCCTTTGCATTTGGTTTACATTATTAAATCGACAAAAATACATATATTTAACTAGCATCAATCAAGCTATTCTCTAAGTCACATAAAGGAGAACCAGCAGGACAACTGATGCATGTGCAGGCTGACAGTTAAGCGTCATATCTGTTGTTTCTAACACAGGGTGTCCGCGGGGTCTTAAAAAGTATTCAAAGTTGGTAAATCAATTTAGCGAAAATTAAGGCTATTAAAAAGTATTAAACGGCATTTCCCAAGGTATTACATTTTGTAGCTTGTTTCAATAAGTATATAAATTGTCCAAAGAGGTTGTATTCTACAGTCTGCCTGAATGTAATCATTGCGTAGGTGTGTAGTGTGATTCTGTGTAGTTTATTTATGGCATCCCGTTGGATTGGACGTCATCTGAACAGGACATCGCACGCTCACTGCTTGATAGCGCGCGAAGGTCCGTTTACGCCGGTTGTTAAACAACATCGTTATGGGGAAATGCAAGTTTGCGTCCAAATGGTTGGAAGATAAGGAGGAAGGACAATCAATACTGTATATAGTAAATGTGAGGTGAAGTGTGTCGCCAATGTAACCGGTTAAAACTCAAAGTGGCGATGAGGTCTTAAAATGTATGGAAAGGGTCTTAAAAAAGGTCTTAAAAGGCATTACATTTGACTTCAGGATTCCTGCGTATACCCCGTAACACTAATAATCAACCAGAAACATTTCATTTATTCAAGAGCATGTATTTAATGGAGACAGTTGTTCCTCTCTCCTCCTGATGTGCAGTGTTCACCCCTCAGTTTCCTGTAGTATCTCTGTTGAGTAAACCGTCTCTGAAACTCGTCCTGCTGTCAAGAGAAGTTTCTCCTCCAGCCGAGCGTCTTTGTGCCGCTGTCTGCAGCCTGACGAGTGGGCGCCCACACAATGCATGCTGGGACAGTGGTCACCATGGAGACGTGTGGTTTTGACTTGATAATGTCCGTCTTTCCCTGTGAACTGGAAGGGGGGAGAAAAGGGGAAGCGATGCGACGTAATTCACTGCAGATTAATAATTAAATGTGTGTGAGAGAGTTTGCACTGCAGCAACTTCTGCTGCGGGAAATGACCACTTTTTGTTTTGAGAACAATGACATTTCTGGCCATTTTCATTAAATCCAAAGACAGGGGATTGAGGATATGTTGCATCACAACGCAGCACAGAGCGTTGATAAGAGCTGATGTGCTGAGGGTGAGAGAGGTGGGAGGAGGAGGAGGAGGACGTGGGCGAGAGAGAAAAGCTTCATGAGATGCTGGGAGAGAAATGAAACTGAAACATTAACTCTGGTTTCATTATAGTGTCATATCCCAATTACTTTCTCCATTTTTCTCCTTTCTTTATCAAGTGAAATCCTTCATATTTAACTTGAACATTTCATTTAAAGGGGACCTATCATGCAAAATGCACTTTTGTACGTCTTTTATACATGAATATGTATCCCCGGTGTTCCAGGGAACTCACCAAGTGTCAGAAAACACAACCCTCTCTATTTTCCTCCATACCCAAATCTCTAAAAAAGGGGCTGCAACGGATCTGATAAAAACTGATCCAGATTTGAACACTGTCCTGACGTCAGGACGGTGGCGCTACGGCTATTGGGCCAACTCCACCAATCAGGAGGAGACAGCCACGGCCATTGCCGTTCGAAAGCGCTGGAGACGCTGTAGTACATATGCCAGGCCTGTAGGTGGTGCTGTTCTCACTGAATCTGCCCTTGCAAAAACAGAGCTAGAAAATGTCAAATTGAGCAAAATGAGGCATGGCTAAAATGCATGATCTGTTTGGTATTTTGAAAATAAAAAAGTATAAATATGCCTTATATAGGTATGGTCCTACACTATATTATTCAAATATAGCATGACAGGTCCACTTTAAACAACTAATAAATTGTCTGAATAGATTCATTTTCAAAAGATACATTTCTCACTTCAAGTACTATATTTTAATACAGTCCAAATCTAAAACCTATTCAACATTACTTTAACTAGATTGCCCTTGATGAAGATGAAAATGTGTGCCCTCCTGACATTAGTTGTTGGTTTTCTGCACTGATTTTCTGAAGCTTAACACCCAGAGGGATTCATATTGTCAGAGGAGCACAGAAACATGGCCGACAGACGCTTCTTCACGTCTCTACAGACTCTGTCCGTTTCTCAATGTCGAGTATACCTGCTGCAAAGCCACTATTTCAAGTATACTACGTCATCGAGTGGCGCCGAATGCTGGGCATTTAAACAGTCCTTCGGCGCCACTCGATGACGTAGTGTACTTGAAATAGTGGCTCGGCGGCAGCTCTACTCGACATTGAGAAACGGCCTCTCTCTCTCCTCCGGTCTTATTTCTCTGCAGACTCTTCGTCCTTCCTCTCTACACGACGACATGTTTTTCAGGTCGAGTGTTGCCTTGTTCAGTGTCATGCATCTGTCTGTGGCGACTCTGAATGTGCTGCAGCAGCCATCAGCTGATCAACAGAGAAATCCATCAATATAATGAAGGGATAGTTTGTTTTAAAGCTCAAGCAATCAATATTAAACGTAGGATTGTTTTGAAGTCTGACTCTGAGGCCCACCCCCCCGGCAAAAAAACATGTCTCTAAAACACCTTCCCCCCCCATGATGCCCCATTTTCCCAACCTTTGTATGAGTACAAATTAAGAGATCAATGCAAAATGATCAGTTATCTGTTTTTACTATTTACACTTATGGCTGAGTATGTGTTGGTTTAACACCTCAAATACTCGAATACGTCCCATTTTGTTCTGGAAACGGTGACATTTCTCACTCTCTTATACTTAAAGCCATTATCATTAACTCTTTCACGTAAAAATCATCAACAGATTAAGATAATACCAGTGTTAAAAGAAACCCTCTGTTGAAACAGTAAAAATGTGAAAGAGGAAGTTGCTCAGCTCGCCGTCCTGACATGACACACTTTCTAAAAACTGGGTGTGTGTCGGTGTGTTGTCATGACTCCATGGCTGGTGTGTGTCCATGTGTCTGTGTGCTTAATTGCTTCTGAATGAGTGCACATTGTGTTAGCGTCACTCAGGCAACACACACACACACACACACACACACACACACACACACACACACACACACACACACACACACACACACACACACACTGCCAGGGTCCCAGTAGCAGCGTATTTTTAGCGTAGCAACACAAGCAGCTCCAGCCTGACTGGTTGTTCAGCTGCAAGTGGGTGGCAGAAAGAAAAAAATAAGATACACACACATAATCTCATAAGTGTGTATCCCTGCATTTTTTGGACTCTGCAGGTCTTTCATTCTGCAGCAATATTTTCATTGGTCTGTGGGTACGCTGTTTTACTTTTGAATGCAGCTTTCCACACCTCCTCTTGTCCCTCTACGGATGTTTTTTAAGACATCCACTGACATGTTCAGGATGAAATCACGTCGAGGCTGAGATGTGAGCGATGCCTCTCTGAGCTGCTGAGGTGTTTTTCTGCCCGGTCATGGTGCTGCTTGCTGACTGCAGAATCAGAACTGACTCTTGGTGCTGAGTCGTGCTGCTGACTCGCTGCCCTCTGTTTGTTCAGACTTTCACAGTGACAGCGAACGCACCGCATGCATTTTGAAAAGCAGTCGATAAAGAGTGAGTCACACGTTTTACTGACGGCAACTCGTACACTGCTGCATGTAAAAACACCTCATAATATAATCGATAAACAGTTCAATGCATCTATGATTTATACTTTTGGTTTAGTTAATATCAAGGTTTTCACAACCTGCTGAGTGACTAAGAGTAAAACCAACATTTTTCATCCAAACGTAGTTACCAAATAATTGCAACGCCCGGTTATCCAGAGGTTTATCGTCCGTCTTTTCGTTTTCTGTGGTACCTTTTCTTTATTGCTGCAGCATTTGGAAAGTGTCTGCGTGTGCAGGTATCAGAAATCCTTCTACCTGGTTCCATGCTTCGCCTCCTGCATCATTTAGCGCAGTGTGTATAATTATACATCACACTGTCATTAATACATTTAATGAGCGTACAATATTCATGAATTCCTAATCATTATGAATGATCTTGGGACTCTGATGATGCATCATTTTGTAAACATGGTAATTAAACACTCGGCTGTTTCCTGCCTACTATAATATTTCAATTAACCCTATATTAGATAGACTGTACAGGTGATTCAATATTTTACTAATAAATAGCACCAATAAACCTCCCCAGTTTATTCCTTACATTAAGACGAATATGTTTTGTCTTACAAGTTTTATAACATATTTTGTTTAAATATGCAAATGAGGCTTTGTTTACTTTTGGTGAATTTGGAAGAAATCTACAGACAAAAATAGACAAACGAGTAAACTCCTAGTGTGTGTGTCTGTGTGTGTGTGTGTGTGTGTGTGTGTGTTTGTAGTATCGTGTTGTGAGCAGTGGGGGGCAGCAGCCTCTCAGTTTACAGATAAACTGACTGCAGCTCAAGAGGGAGGCTGCAGCCAATCACAGAGCAGAGTGACAGTCACATGACCCTCACAGCTGTGCAGACTTACTTTCAATCACTTTCATCCAGTTTAATCTTTAACAGAGTAAATGTTCTGAATCAGTAAAGAGATGTGTGAGGTTAAAAGCCCGATGCTTACATACAGAACATTGCAATTCATTTACAATATAAATATATGAAGTTTTGTCTGTCATTCTTTTAGTTTGTAGTTGATTTGTCCAAGCGTATTTGTACAGCTTCTAGTCCCACTATATACAGTTCATTGCAACAGCAGTTGTCTATCTGCAGATACAATCCAGACACCTGTGATATTGTCTCTTCCTTGAAGCACATTTTCCCCAATTTGTCTTACCTTGAATTCAAAAAATGTTCAGCTTTCCCAGCTCCATATTTTATTTTGGCTGCAATGAACTTAATCTGCTATCATCATTTGCACAGTGTAAAAAAAACTTTCTTTAAGCCTTCTGTTGTCCCTCCACTAACCCTTCCTCTCTTTGTGTCTCTTTTCTTATCTCTACAGCTTTTAGACGATCGTCTCGGCCTGCCACTCAGAGCCGGTCTGAGATAGTGTGTGTGTGTGTGTGTGAGGCTGTGTGTGTGTGTGTGAGGGTCCCGTCCCTGAAGGACTCGGACGCAGCATCATCATCCTCAGCGTGGGGGGTGGAGTCGCAGCGAGGTCGTCATGACGTCGGTGGTGGTGGTGGCGGAGTTGGAGCACATGGAGGTCCAGCAGCAGCAGCAGCAGTTCAGCAGCGATGGCGTTAGCGTCAACAACCGCTGGGACGCCGACGACTGGGACAACGAGAACAGCTCGGCACGACTCTTCGAGCGCTCGCGCATCAAGGCCCTCGCAGGTAGGACCACCACAAACACATGATGGGTGAACGGGTGAATGTGCGATGGGGTTTCAGTCCTGCTGTTTAGATTCAAGATTCGATACGATACGATAACACTTCAATGGTCAGATCAAGTCTGAAATGTGACTTGCATCACAGCAGCTCCATGTGTAACATCAACAGACAAATATCAACTCACAATACATGAAAAACACACAACAAACATTTAACATAATGGAACAATCACTGAGAGAAAACCTGCTCAAAGAGCCTTCAGCGTGCATTTGATCTGGGATTCAGCTCTGTGTTTACTGAGAGGACAGACTGGAGCACAAAGGATGCTTCAGTCTGACTTTATTGAGGGACCCTTTATCTCCCATTAGATGGTAGCAGTTCATATGCTCTGTTCAGAACATGGTTTGGGTCCCAGATGATGTTGTTGAACAGCCTTATTAGGTTGTTATGATAGGCTGAGTCATAATGTCTCTGACAGGGTTGACCAAGGCTTTTATTGTCATGTGTGCATAGTTACAGTGTAGATATGACAATGAAAATCTTAGGTCACAGGCTCACAATAACACAGATAATAGTGCAAGTAAATAAAAATAAAATAGAATAGAAATAGTGTGGACAAAGTTAAAAGCACACAACGAAAAGTAAACAAACACTGAACTAAGATGCTGAAGCTGCCTTTGAGAGTCAATGAGGCCAAGCATTGGTTGAGTTCGTTAAAACAAACACACCTGACACAAACACACACACACATCAAGCACACAGAGAAATAGGCCTCTTCTGATGGGGAACCTCCCTGTTTGAAATGTTTAAACGACAGAGTAATTCACAGGTCTATTCCTTTCAATTATTGGTTGAAAGTGCTCATTATCATTGTGTCATTTAGTTGTGCATCAGGTACATGACCTTTCATGATAAACCCCAGAAGTAAAGTGGTTTGCAGATGACGCCCTGCTTTAGAAGCACCTGGAAAAACACTTTAAACACATCCTTGTTTATGTTTTACTTTGCGGCAAACCTGAAGATATCTTTTGTCAGGTTTCATCTTGTGTAAAAGGTGTTTCTCTGATTTAAAGTGAGATTTCAGACCTGGTTGATTTGGAGGTTAACTTCATGTAATCCTGGATCAGGTTACAGATTAGAAACCAGATGTAGATACGTTCTCTGATGTCTGTGTGAACTTGTTTCTTTCTGTGCGTGTGTTTTCTATTTGCTCTGCGGGGGGCAGCCTTCATGGTTTCTAAAGGCCCTGACACCACACCAAACTGACACCAAAGAACACGTCCCGACGGACTCGATTGTTGTGTCGCCTCGCGTCTCCTGCGTCTTGGCCAAACGGTCGCGCTGGAACACACCGCAAAGACTTCAGCCGACGGCCAAGTAGCACGTACGCACTTGCGCATGCGTGAGTGGCAATAACTCTCCTTACCAGCAGGCGGCGGTAGTGTGTATTCGTCATTCAAAAGAGGCAACCGGAAGACAGAATACGTGATATATATATACAAACAACAAATAGCGTGCGTTCCATTTTCACTCTCGTCCATCACAGACTGTTTCACATAACGACTTATAATCGAAAACATGTTTAGTGCGGTACTGGAAAATGAAAAATAATAGCCGTCTGTGTGTGCCTTCTTCACTTACGTTTCGCTTCTCATGCACTGATTCGCTAAGCTGAACAGCCAATCAGAGTGATTTCTTTTGCCGACAGCCTCCCGATTCAACATGTTGATCGGGATTCAACATGTTGAATCGGGAGCGGAAGGTGTCGGCACGGCCGAAGAGACACGACGGTGCGGGACACACCAATCTGAGTAGGGCGACAGGACGCTCATCGACGTAAGATGTAGGTTCAGAGAGTTTGTGTAAACATGGAGAACAATGAACCCTTTGAACGCCAACTGAGACCATCAGCTGTAGGAAGGAGAATAGGAAAGGAGACTTTGCTCTTGGTTTTTGCATCCTTTTGTTTTTCTTGGCGCGGGACAGTTAATGACTCCGGATTCACACCTGTTGTTCATCAGGAGTTAACGAGGGCTAACGAGGCTCATTAACGAGCTCCAGGCCTTTTACACTTCGGCTCCACTGTTTCACACCAGAGGAGATGTAAAACACTTTCATCTGCGTCTGCCAGATCATAACTCTGATCACAGTCTGCCTTTGTTTCTGGTCTACCTGCCTGCTTGCTTTTACTTTTATTATAGGCTAGTTTTTTTCCAACATTTCAGCTCATTGATGTTTTAACTTGTTTGTAATTGTAATTGTTAGTTAATTTGTTTCTCCATGTACAGTCTGCTTGGTATTAGTAGCCCCTTGAGGGATTACTAATATAGCTGTTTCGGAATTGTTTTAATCGGGGTCCTCCACCAGTGGGAAGTGGTTCTGTACCTGTAGCTGATACAAACTACAGAAGAAGAACTCAACAGCAGTTAATTCACAAAAATAAGAGCATGTTAAATCAAACACTTGAATGCATTCATGACTTACAAGCGACTTCAGTTTTATACTCCTTATCCAAAATCAGATGTATTTGATTATATGTGTGGAAATGAATGGGGCTTTAATCAAAACACACGATTCATTGTTGTGTAACTTTATCACAAGATCAGAGGGAACCTCTTTGTCAATTATTAGTAATTTCATTGATAATTGACACTGAACATTAGCACTAGTATGTGATGACATTTGCTCTAAATCAGACGTATAACATAATAAAATAAGTTATTTCCTTGTGTGTGTGTGTGTGTGTGTGTGTGTGTGTGTGTGTGTGTGTGTGTGTGTGTGTGTGTGTGTGTGTGTGTGTGTGTGTGTGTGTGTGTGTGTGTGTGTGTGTGTGTGTGTGTGGTGTGTGTGTGTGTGTGTGTGTGTGTGTGTGTGTGTGTGTGTGTGTGTGTGTGTGTGTGTGTGTGTGTGTGTGTGTGTGTGTGTGTGTGTGTGTGTGTGTGTGTGTGTGTGTGTGTGTGTGTGTGTGTGTGTGTGTGTGTGTGTGTGTGTGTGTGTGTGTGTGTGTGTGTCAAAATGAGGGGAATCATTAATTTTAGGGTGAAGACTTGGTAAGGGTTAGGCATGTGTTGGTTAGGATAAGTCTCCAGGAAATGCATGTAAGTCAATGTAATGTCCCCTGAAGTGATGTATACATGGTATGTGTGTGTATCTGTCTGCCTGCTGTCTTTACTCTGAGTAGTGTTCCTCTTCACTAAATAATGCACACCACTGTTAAATATGCAGGAGAAAGCTGATGGTGTGTGTTAAAAAACTAACTAACACTATTCAACACTCATTCATGGGAAACTAAAATGCAACTTGATGTATAAAGATTGAAAGTTATTATTACAACTTTTCTATCCAATATATTTCATTTACGTTCAAGAGAGACCTTGTGTAGCTGCATTACGAATGAAACAACACTCACAATATGTAACACAGGTGGATAAATAATACAACCCAATATTCTACGATACATTGATTCTACTTTTTTATATTCCAATAATGATCACAACTTGTTGAAACCTATTAGAGCAGATAGTATAAAACAGAATTTCATAAACTGTAAAAAAAGAGGATTGATGTCAAAACTAATCCTTATTGAGGGTTCAGGCTCTGGTTCTGTGGTTCCCATGCTCCATACATCCACTGTGTGATCAGTGTGTGTGATCCGTGTGATCTGTGTGGGAGAGTGTGTGTATGCCTTTCTTCTTCTCTTCCTCCTCTTTGCAGCCTCTTCCTGTCCGTACTGAGCTCAGCAGGCTGGAGGATGTGTGGCGATGACATTGAATTAGCGCTGTGTGTGATACTGGCTGAGAAAAGTGTGTGTGTGTGTGTCCATCGTTTGATTACAAAAACAGTCTTTGTTTCTGCTGTTAATGTACTGAATACCAGTTTGTGTGTGTGTATACAGTTGAAGTGTGTTACGCCTCCATATGATATCCTGGGAAACCAAAAACCACCGGTCACCATGGCAACGCAGACAGATCTACTTACCGTGAGGCAGAGGAGACAGAAGGAGTGTGTGTGTGTGTGTCAGTGTGTGTTAAAGGACTCTGACACTAAATAAAACTGCAGTAGCTCATACACTAGGATAGACCCAACATTTTCCCTGCGTATTCATTTTGTATTTGTACCATTTATTACAAATATGGACAGATACATTTTTCTGGCAATTGTTGAAGCTCTAGTAGAAAAAACACGTTTTCCATTTCTAAAATCTAGTTTTTTCTCTGAGTCAAAGGCAGTTTATTAAATCACTACTAATTCATTGTTGGTTTAAGTAAATGTGACGTTAATAAGTATGAGTAACAATGAGTAATAAAGCAGAGGTGCTGTTTAAAAACTGTGGACTGGAGCTTTAATGCGAGAATCACTCAGCCGCTCAATAATTGGAACCAGAAACAGTCCAAGTCCCCCACAGAGAGACACACACACACACACACACACACACACCCGTATGTGTGTCACTTCCTGTTCGGAGGGCCAGATGGAGGAATGCTGGGAATGTTGGTGTGTCGGGTTTTTCTTTGAATGTTTTAAAAAACATCAGAGAAAGTGAAGAAGCTTATAAGAAACCCTAAACTTAGTCATAAAAACATCACACAAAATCAAATAGTAAATAAATAGAGTATTGAGAAAATATTTTATTATCCTTATTTCATAGTTTACTTTCAGTTTGGATTTATTTATTTTATTTGTTTCGTTGATAGGGCAGTGCAGCTCATAAAACGGGTGTGTGTGTGTCTGTGTGATCAGGAGGGTGAGGCAGCGAGTCGGTGTGAAATTCACCACTGCAGCGCCACAAGTTTGAACCCTGAACGCACCACCAGCACATCAGCATGATGTAACATCTCATCATTAAATGACTGCAGAAAATATATAAAAATGAATCTGGGTTATATGTTTCAGCTTTTCACTGGCAAATTGTAAAGTAAATAGGACAACAAATCAAAAAGCAACATTATATTTGAAAGGGATTAAAGGGAAATTTAAAGCAATTCTTCACACAGTGACTCACCTTTCAATATCCATAGTTTATTATTACTTCCCAAATAAGTTTTGTTGTATAAGTTATACAAAAATGAGAGCTGTCTAGCAACGAAATACACCTATACACCTATATTTTTTACAGACCTGTAAAACTGAGTTTTTCCACCAAACATCCAGCAGAAGGTCCACTTTAAATCTGGTTTTTACTACTCAATGCTAATGCTACAAATGTTTCCTGTAGTATTGTTTTTGTCTCGGTCTAATTGAATCTCCAGTAAGGTACGTTTATTTATATAGCACATTTTCAGGGCAATTCAAAGTGCTTTACATCCTCATTAACACTTAACAAGAAGACAACAGAAAAGAACACAATAAATAAACATATTGGAAAAACAGATTCATAAAAACCATAAAAGAGATACAGAATAGTTTAAAAACAACATTGTAAATACGGTAGGTGCTAAAACAAGTTAAAAGACTTCAGGGTAAGCAGATGAGAAAAGTAGTGTTTTTAGCCGCGACTTAAAAGAACTCAGCGTTGGTGAAGACCTCAGGTTTTCTGGAATTGTGTTCCATCTGTGGGGACCATGAAAACTAAAAGCAGCTTCGGCGTGTTTGGTTCTGAGCCGGGGAACAATGAGTAAGCTCCAGTGTGAGTAGAAAGCCTCGCTGTAGTCTCAGGAAGCGTTCATTCCCGAGGCGTGTGTCTGCGGTTCAGCTGCATGGAGGGTGCTTTTGGTTCGTTGTCGGGGTCACCCTGAGGGCCCGAGCCACGAGGAAGCCAGATGACAGTGGAGGGGGGATGGGGGGGGGGGGGGGTTAGATGATCAAAATGCAGTCTGAGGACAGAACGTGTGGTCATGTTAAGAATGTCTGCAGAACATTAGGTTCAAGATTCAAGGCTTTTATTGTCATGTGTACATAGCTACAGTGTAGTTATGACAATTACATGTTATGTCACAGGCTCCTCCAACAGTGCAACACAATAAAACAGATAATAGTGAAAGTACAAATACAATGGATGCTTCTTAACATTCACATGAAATGAAATGTAGTCAAATGTAATGAAATGTACTTTTTAAATGTTGGCCATGAGGGTTGTGCAATAGGTCGCCATTGTCAGTATGTGCGTCTGTGTTTTGTGTTTGTTCAAACGGTGTATGACTGATGATATGTGTATGTCTCTTAATGTCTACTATGTTTGTATATGTACATGTACATGTATGCGGAACTGCAAGACAGAGTCCAGAACAAATGTCCTTACGGGGACAATAAAGTATATCGTATCGTACAGTGTAGTTGTGACAATGAACATCTTAGGTCACAGGCTCCTCCAACAGTGCAACACAATAAAACAGATAATAGTGCAAGTAAATAAAATAAAATATAATATAATAGAAATTGTGCAGAATAGTCTATATACAAGTAATTGGAATATTGATATATATAAGTTGCAAACGGATGAGTGTTATGGATGTTCTTTCAGAAGTTCAGGTGTTTATGGCCTGTGGGAGGAAACTGACTAATGTTTCTATCCGATGTAGAAATATTCCCCTCGTCTGCTGCCTGTTAGCTGTGACCCCGACCTTTGACCTCTGTTTTGAAGCTGGTTCTACTTTTCATTTGTAACTAACCGGGAGGAAGTTTAGATGTCAGATGGCCACCTCAGCGTGACCTCAGCGTGACCTCAGCGTGACCTCAACGTGACCTCAGCGTGACCTCAGCATGACCTCAACGACTAACTATAAGTGAAAATATGACTGCGATTAGATATTCTATCCTCAAGGTTCTCTCTGTGGCTTTTGATGTAACTCTCAAACACATCCTGTGGCCTTTTTCACAAATGTAACTTTGTATCACCCAGTGGAAATGGGTTAGAGCCCTGTAGAAGGCCAGTGGGTGCACATTGAGATAGAAGTGTACTTCCACATTGTGTAATTTTGTGTAGTTTCTGACCTGAAAACTCTGTTTTTTGGCCTTAAGCCTACGTGCAAACAGCGCTTTAGGTCTCTGAAAACTGAGCTTTTGTAAAAGTACTTGCAAGGAGGAAGCTTCTCATACTCCCTTTAAGTGTTGATGGTTAGATAAATAAACTAGTAAAATTGAGGTACATAAAATAACTATTTAATGCAGAAAAAGACAACAAGATTATGAGTCAAACATTTGATGCCAGAAAAACATATTTAGATTTAATAGTACGCTCTCAAATTGTCCTAAAAATGACGTGTGTGTTCTGGTTGTGTGTGTGTGTGTTCTGGTTGTGTGTGTGTGTTCTGGTTGTCTGTGTGTGTGTTCTGGTTGTGTGTGTGTGTGTTCTGGTTGTCTGTGTGTGTGTGTGTTCTGGTTGTCTGTGTGTGTGTGTTCTGGTTGTCTGTGTGTGTGTGTGTTCTGGTTGTCTGTGTGTGTGTGTTCTGGTTGTCTGTGTGTGTGTGTTCTGGTTGTCTGTGTGTGTGTGTTCTGGTTGTCTGTGTGTGTGTTCTGGTTGTGTGTGTGTGTGTTCTGGTTGTCTGTGTGTGTGTGTGTTCTGGTTGTCTGTGTGTGTGTTCTGGTTGTGTGTGTGACCTTTGCTCTCGTTGTATCTGTGAATGATCTACATCAGTGCACTCAAAGGGAAACAGACTGGGTTGCCGCTCTTTTTAGCCGGAAGGTGAAGATGTTGTGATTTAGAAAGTGAAAATCTGTGACTTTTTCAAAGAAAAGTGCAGGTGTTTCCTCTCAAAGCTTGGAGGGGAAATCCTCTCCATCACTATAGGCTTGTAATGATTGTACATTTTGAGTTTAATCAAATTGTATTTAGTTTTTTAAAGAAGATTATTTGCATAACTAGGATTTTAAAAGGAAAGTTTTCGACATTCGACAAAGTTTTCGACGTTTAGTTTAATCCGTATCTCTTCCATTTCCTTCAATCGTTGTGTATTTCCTCGTGCAGTTATTTCCGGGTCATGGATATTTGTTCCATGTATTGTCTTTGAGACGTGACCTCTGACCTTGTACCTCCTTGCTTGTGTGTCCAGAGAGTTACACAGGAAGTGACGCTGATACCTTCCTCTCTCATTTCTCTGTATTCCCCTCGTTCTCCCAAGTTCTTCCCAAACCTGGGAAGTTAAAGATTAGTGTGGCTGTGTGCAAGTGTGTGTGTGTGTGTGCAAGTGTGTGTGTGTGTGTTGTTGATGGACAGCAGGCTCAAACAGGAAGTGCTGGCGGGGCTCAGACAGGAAGAACATCTCCACAACACACTCTAATATTAGAGATCAGATATTCTCCTCAGGATGTTTGGTCGTCTGTGTGTGAGGAATGAGCTCACACACACACACACACACACACACACACACACACACACACACACACACACACACACACACACACACACACACACTTAAGTTTCCTTTTCCTTTGGACAACACATCCTCCCTGCAGTCTCCTAATTAGTTTTATTGTCTAGAAGAAGCAGCACTTTGTGATGTCTTTACAGTCTGTTTCCACGCAAGGACAAACATTCTCACTAAAGATTCTTGAGTTATTCATGTAAAGAAAGTTTGATAACATATAAAGTTTGTTTGACAGGCCTGAATATAACTTTGACTTACAGTAAGGGTGATTAGCAAAAATGTGATGAGGGAAAAAAACCTGGAAATGGAACAATATGCTTTTGTAAATATATCTGCCTTTTCAGTGAACAGTTATAACAGAAGAGAACTTATTAAACGGCAACATTACATTGAATTATTTAAAATTAATTTTAGCAACTTTTAGTGCAAGAAAAATCTGCACTCGTCTTTTCAGATCCAAAGTTTCTTATTCCTGCCATGTTTTATTGAATAAGTTATCAACATCTAAGGGCTGTCTATTAAATACATGTTTAGATTACTAATACTAAAAGCAGTAACAAAGTAGAAAAAACAATTGCCTAAGGTTTTATGTCATCTTAGTGGACTAATCAGGGGTTTTAGTATTAGTTGACTATTGACTAAGAGGGAAACCCTTACAAAAAATGAGTCCAAAATAGTAATAAAAAACATATTTTGTGGCTTTTTTCACCTTTTAAAACATACATGTGTATCTGTAGTAAACAGCTTTTTACCAGGAAATAGTATTTTCTCCAATTTAATCTTCACCGTGAGCAGAAACCCTCCTCTTTCTCTTTCCCTGGGTTTCTCTCTGTTTGTCTTCCTCCTCCCACTCCGCCCCTTATGCAAAATAACCAATGACATCACCACTACAATGGAGGGCTGTGATTGGCTGCTGGGGTGGAATATCTGCCCCTTTTGTAGGCCCCTCCCCCCCGGGACTCTCCCTCCGTCTGAAGGTGTCTCAGTGAGAGACGCCGCGCTGCTGCAGGAGGACAAACCTTTCATTCTCCCTCCATCTCCCCTGCTCCACCTCCCCCTCATTGTGCTGCTTCTTCAGACGCGTGTGTGTGTGTGTGTGTATATGTGTGTGTGTGTGTGAGCGGAGGATGGGTGGACTCCTGCACGAGGGGAAGGTGTGATATGTGAAGACGTTGACAGATGGATAAATGGAGAGAAAACAGAAGCGTGATGCTGACTCAGCGCTTTGTGCTCTGGTGAAACATTGGGAGACAGAGAGGGACTCGGACCTCTGTCACTGACCAACAGGAAGAGGAGAAGTCTCTGTTGGGACTACAGATCTAGAATCATTCCTCTACAATAATAGAAGCTGTTGCGTTTTAAAACTCAGGTTTACTCATCTGGAAACTTGAAAACTGGAACTCTCTGGACTCGTCTTACTCCGGTTGAAACTGGAGCTCCACCCTGCTGCAAGAAAGCAGAAACTCTCCCACAAACAATTACATTTCTCTGCTGAGCGTCTCCTCGATGCCTCTGTGGACGCGTCTCTTCTAGATATTTCATCATGGAGCTCCAGAGCGCCACCGCCAGCCTCCCCGGCCCCCTTTCCCCCACTTTGGACTACCCCTTGTCCCCCTCGTCAGGAGACCCTCGCCCCAGCAGCCCTCTGAGGGGTCTGAGCCCCAGCCTCAGCCCCGGGTTCTCCACCACTGCTGCCTTCAACTACAACCAGCTGGAGGGCCGCTTCAAACAGCTGCAAGGTAAGAAGGGGGCCACGGAAATCTGTACAAATGTCCCAGGAAGGAAGAAGGGGAGAGAGAAGTCCTGGAGGGGATATGTTCACTGAGATATTCTTGCAACATGTCCTTGCGTTTGGACTCTAAAAAAAAGCTTGAATTCCTAAGTTTGGTGAAATCTCGTGTGGTTACCAGAGATGTGCTCATGAGTTTATTTGGAAATAAGTCATCAAAGGAGTAGAAAGGTGACTGAATACATCTTGGTTGACTAAGGCTTAAGTGGAATAAAAGGGGGCAGCCCTACAAGCAATTGTGACAGTGTGAGTAGTGGGATAAGAGTTGTTTTTCAAAAGTAGTACCTGAAATTCAAATGCTGCAAAACCATATATTGGCTGTGAAAGTCATTCACAGACCCAGACGACAGAAAGTCTGAACACTTTAAGATAAACTTGATATCTGGTTTGAAGATGATTGATAATCAGTTAACAATCGCAAACATAACAGACGTTGGAAAAGTTAACAAAACTGCACTTTACTTTAGTTCCAGTTTCCTTTAGCGCAGGAGTGTGTTAATAATCATTGTAGTGTTTTGTGAGTGTGACTCAGCAGCACTTTATCTCGCTGTAATACAGAGAAAGTTTATCAGACCCCACCCTGTGTCTCATTCATTCAATCTCACAGATTACAGGGGCTGCTGGGTATTTAGTGCCTCGCTGACGACATTAATGTCTCTCAGTCTGCGCTCACACCCACATTCCTTCACAGAGTTGAGATGTGACCGGTGACCTTCAGCCCGTCTGCTTCTCCTTCAATTAGCTGATAATCACTCACACATGTCATATTTGATATATATGGGAAATAAGGGAGTTATAGGTAAAAGATCCATCTGTGTGACTGAATTTAAGACACATATTGGACAAAAATGAGTTTCTTTTCTGTTAAATAACGACTTTTATCTTTCAAAGAATTGCTGAGACTTAATTCCGAATTTGCAGTTACACAAAAAACGGCTATTTTCTTTGGCAAAGCCCAATTAGCGTTCTTTGAGATATCCCAACTTTGTCCCATTTTCGTATAATACCACACCCTCTATCTTTGGGCTGGTGATGAAGTCTGAGCATACCTGTAACATATAGCTGTATGGATACGAGTGTTACATACATGGTACACAAGTTTTAAAGTTACAAAGACAACACATGGACAACTATTCATGCTACCCTGAAATAACTGCACATGACCGAAAGTAGTACGTGCCATAACACGTGTATTCAAGTCAGAAAGAAGTAATGGATGACACCTTTCTTCCTGTTGCTGTCGGCTACTTTTAAGAATGAATGGAGCCATGCTGGTTCCAGGTGCGCTTACTTTCTTTTCCTTTTTAGATCTATTGGACCTTGCCCCTAATGTTAGATAGCCCTCTGTTTACTCTTCAACATTCATTCAGCTGTGAAAACGACTTCCTCTCCCAACACGTGCACAGCCTGTAATGTGAAGCACTTCAAAACTTCAACCTCTATATGTATGATGAAGTTATTATCTCTTTTCAAACCGTATGTCTATAAGAAGAGACACTTAAACACACTTTTTTAAACCTCAAGTTATTAGAAAATGATTTCAAGCTATACCATAAAATCCAAATTCCTCTTTATCAGAATATAATTAGTTCACATGGTAATGGTAATTACCTTTCTGAACTCGCTAACAACTACATATGAAGATTCAACTTATTGTCATTACGTAGTACAGGTGCTATGTAACAAAACGGTTTCTCTGCATTTGACCCATCCTAGTGTTAGGAGCAGTGGGCTGCCATTGTGTACGGCGCCCGGGGGGCAGTGTAGGGAACGGTGCCTTGCTCAGGGACACATCGGTAGCACTTGGTCTTTCCGGGACTTGAACTGGTGATCTTCCAGTTGCCAAGCCAAGTCCCTATGGACTTCGCCACCACCGCCCTATATACCCATGATATGTATACATGTAGTGCCAATTATGGCATTGATATTATATCAATATCTTGATATCAGTCTAGATATCATCTAAGATTTTTGATATCTTAATGTTATACATGTTATCTTTTCCTGGTTTTAGGCTGCACTACAGTCAAATAAAGTGTTTTCTTTAACAACCTAGTCATTATATCAACAATACTGAGGATTATTAATGTTCCTTTCTTTGAAAAGCACCAATATCCAACCCTACAATATCCATTTTGAGGTTTTTGTTGAAAAACATTGTGATATTTTATTCAAATCGCCCAGCTCTAGTACATAATGTAGCACAGCAGTTACTGAAGGAGGATTTGTCAATGTAGTCAATTGAAACACTCTTCGTCACATGAACTAATGCATCCTTGGAAAACACTATTCAATGCTTAGCAAATCACACGAAGCTATGTTAAGATCAACAATGGATGTTTGTGGTCAATAAAAGGTTTTAATACGACAACAGTTCTCGTGTGGAGGGTGTAAATGGTCGACGGGCTGAATTTAGCTGAAGGATAATGGAGCCTCATCGATGTGCTGATGCCCAGAAACCTTCAGAGGTTCCTCATATCTAAAAGTAGCTCTGTGGCTGCAGGCCAGGTGGAGGAGGACACTGCAGGTGGTGTGTGTGGTGGTGTGTGTGTGTGGTGGTGTGTGTGTGTGTGTGTGTGTGTATTTGTGTGTGTGTATTTGTGTGTGTGTGTGGCTGTAGGCAAAGAACTGTCTGATTCAGGAAACACAAAGTGGCTTTGACTCGAGGTTTAGTTTTAATAAGAGAAGATGAGCCCGGGTGTCAACGTGCTCCCTGATTATCTTCCTGATTGTAATGCCATACTGACGGTGTATACACTAAATGAAAAGCTTTCTTACTACCCATTAAAGGCTCATTTATTGACGATGTTTCTATCATCCATTAGGAGCCAGTTTGCACCTCAGGGTCATTCAGCTAAAAATATATTTCCCAGAAGAAGAGCATGATGTTAGTGGTTTGAAGACGCATGGGGTCATCGGAAGTCTTATTGATGAAGTTTGACTTTGTGTGTTGTTTAGAGAAAGGGTGGATTATCCCATGTGTTATCGTTAAAGGATCATAAAGGGATCTGTTTAGATGTGGGTTTAATTGTTGCTGTTGTGAGAAGAGTGACTTCAGGTAGACAAACTTAAAGATCTGACTTATTGCAATAATTCATTTCTGACCATCTGTGTACGTTTTAGTGTTCGCATCACTTTTAATCTGCGTTACATTGTTAGGAGATGTATTCTTGAACATGCTGAGAATCCTTGAAAATAGAGGTGATAATTACTTACTTACTTTATACTTCTATAGTGGGCTGTCAAGTTAACGCGTTAATATTCTTTTTTTAACGCCACTAATTATTTTAACGTGCGATTAACGCATGTGTATTTGTCCTCGGCCCGCCCCGTAGTTTCAGAGCCCAAAGGCTTGACGTTGTTTTGTTGTTGTCAGTTGGATGGTGGGGGGGGGGGGTGCTAGTGAACTGTCAACGGGGGGGAAGCTTCGCTGCAGGGAAACGGCAGACCTCTGTCGGCGCAACTTCGATGAGGCCGTTTAAAAACATAATAAAGTAAGGGCAAACCGAGCCGGCCGTCAGCGGTACTTGACGACCTGCCGTTCTGTGGTTCTCCAGATTCTACAGACGGCCAGTCCGCCCCTGCTGACAGCCTCGCCCCTGCTGACAGCCCCGCTCCTGCCGCTCGCTTGCGGCAGACTACGCTTGAAAGTTTGCCGGGGAGACGCCTGGACAACAACAGCGATAGCTAATTGGGTGGCTACAGCTTAACATTGTGGAGGACGAGGGGCTGCGTTAGATCATTCGGATCGCATCCAACGTGTCGACTGCACATCACAGCGCATTATTTTGACCCACAGTGGGAACTTCAGTCTCATGCTTTGACTGTTATGAAGACAGAGGAGCGGCATTTCGCCGACAACTGTAAACAGGCTCGTCTGTTTGAGCACCTGGCTCAGTGCAAAGAAGTACACAGGGTTGGGAGAGAGTGTCATGGCGCGTTTCCACTACACGGCCTCGCTCGGCCTCGCTCGGTATGGCTAGGCCTCGTTAGGACTGGCTCACTTTATGGCGCATTTCCATTACAGTTTAGGAACTGGGGTAGTATCTATAGTAACGCAGTGTAGGCGGAGCCGTGACGTCATCTTCAATGAGAACCCCAGAAAACCAACACAGCCATTAGCTGTTAGCACTCAGAGCTCACAGCTCCTCATATATGTTCAGAAACTAGACAAAAGTTAAACAAGTACAAACCACAGACTGCCTGTGTCATGGCGAATACAGTCGCTGGTTTATTTATGTCTGTAGGCCGTTGTTGTGAGTGTGGACGGTCGGAGCATATACTGCGTTAGCTTAGCCAATCTCCATTTAGAAAACACGCATTTTAAAAGGTTTTTCGCCTGCCGTCTGTCTGCAGACTTGTCAAAGCATTAATTCATGGTTTTTACTAACCGGTATCAGTATGTTGTTACTTCGGCATCATTTTGAAACGTGTATTACAATTAAATCACGGTCAAATATGTCCATCTTGTTGTAGTTGTAGCCCCCTTGCCAGCGATGCTCTCTCTAGTTTAGCATACTCAGCCCGACTCAGCCTCGTTGTCTCTGGCCCTAGACCCACGATTTTATGAGGCCAGAAAAACTGTGAATTGGGACCCGCCGGCCGGTACTAGGCCAAGTGGAAACGCAACCAAAGACGGGCCGCTGACGTCACAGCCCTCTTAAACCGTGCTCCGCGCTGTAGTGGAAACGCGCCATAAGAGAGAGAAAGAGGTTCCAGGTTGTTGTGTTGAGAATATTCAGGAGAATATTTGTCATTGTTCCAATGATAATAAACAAACATTTGCATAAAGCATATTTGTCCACTCATGTTGATAAGAGTATTAAAAAATTGAAAAATATTCCTCTAAGGTACATTTAGAACAGATAAATCGCGATTAACTATGGACATCATGCGATTAATTGCGATTAAATATTTTAGTCGACTGACAGCCCTAATTTATACACGAGAAAGACAGTATCCTAACTCATCTGCTTTCAGCCAGAAATCTTCAGAATAAGCTCATCAAGCGTAAAGAGTAGACTAGTTCACATTCACACAAGCTCTTATGTGAACTTCTTATAGCTTTTTGACGCTTGGATTGGTGTATTCCTCTTCAATTATATATTGTCTAACTTAACTCAAGCACCAACAATGACCACTTTGGAGGGTCTGGTTTTGTTTACAGTGCATATACTTTTTCTAGTATCTGTACCTTGGAGAATATACAGACCTTTAGTCAAACTGTCATCAGGTCTTAAAGACATTAACAATGCATTGAGTTTGAAGGATAAAGTAGATAACTAATTTAATTTATTCTGGTTTGTTTTGTGTTCATACCTTTTTATGTGATTGTATACTTATTTTTATGGTTTGTGAGCTGAGCTGAGCTGAGCTGGGGGGGGGGGGGGGGGGGGCAGGAGCTCCAACAAGCCGTTTAGGACAGAGAGTGAATACACATACTATACAGAGATGCTGTATGAGAAACCAATGTGAGTTAGGAAAATTGCACAATATAAATGTATTCTAGTATATCTCAACAATGGAATTATGATCAGTAGAAATGGCCATGACATGGGACCTTTAAGTCAAACTATCATCAGAACTTAAAGATATCAAACGTGTTCTTAAAGAAACAAGTACTAGTCTTTCTGTAGCCACAGGAAGCTGTTTAACTTCTCCCTGGATAACCTCAGACAGATGAAGAGGTCTGAGAGTTTTATGAGGGCAGTTGTGGCGCGTTGAGAGGACATAAATTCTCGCTTTCTCCCATGTGTGGCTCAGGTGGTTAGGGCGTCCTAAAGAGCTGCTGGTTTAACTCCCAATGGGGGGATGAATATGGATGAGAGGGTGATTATTGCTCTGCAGATGTGAGGGAGGAGGAGACTGAAGCACTCCCTCCTCGCTAGGACGAGTATTGAGCGATCGTCCCCTGTTAAATCAAAGCAATTATGGAGGGAAACAAGTCGTCAAAGTGCCTCCTGAACTGACTCATGGGAGATTGTAATGTTTTCGCTGACTGATATTCAGGTTAATCACTCAGGACATCTTCTATTCTAGCAACTAAGAGTTAGAAATCAGACTTAATTTCCTAGAAATGATCAATCAGTCGATCAATATGGGTTTCTAGGTATGGAAATAGGCTGATTGATGGATGGATAAAGGATGAATAATGCACGATGGAGGTTCAGATGGATATGGAAATGGCCAGATGGAAAGAGTTAAGCATATATGGAAGACAGACGGATATATTTATACATTGATAGAAAGGTAATTAAATAGATGGATTGATTAATTTATAATGATAATAGATAGCTAAATGGTCAGAAGTAAAGATGGCTTCTAGGATAATGTGTTTTAATGACTTTTCTAGCAACTTAAAGTAAGAAATCAGACTTAATTTCCTGGACATGAAAATGATTGGATCAATATGGAGTTTCTATGTATGGAAATACAAGAAAGGATGAATAATTTATGATGCATGGTTAAAAACACGGATGGATCAATACGCAGATTGACAGATGGTGAGACAGAGAGATGTTTATAAACACTTTGAAATACATTATGAATACTGTAGATGCCAGATGAAGATGGATAAATAGTCAATGGATAGATACATCGATAAGTAAATGCACAGCTATATGGAAAGATGTATAGATAGCGGGTATATTTAAGTGTTCATTAAAACGTATAGAAGCAGTCGTTCAAAGACATTAAAGAATGATAATTACAGATGAAAAAACATATCGATATATCATTTAGCTGACCCAAAGCGACTTACAATAAGTGCGACCATTAAGTTGTAATGTATTGATACAAAAAGAAATCCATCTGCACTTGCACACGTTAACCTGACGTAAGCAAAGAGCAGACACATTAATAACTCAGTTTATGTCCATCGATAGCAGCTTCCTGTCCTTTGTTTTGAAATTCAGGGTGGGCGTGGCACTTTATTTAAAGGTCCCATGTCATGGCCATTTCTACTGATCATAATTCCATTGTTGAGGTCTACTAGAATAGATTTATACTGTGCAATTTTCCAAACTCACATTGGTTTCTCATACAGCATCTCTGTAGAGTATGTGTATTCACTCTCTGTCCTAAACGGCTTGTTGGAGCTCCTGCCCCCCCCCCCTCCCTGTGAGCCCAGTGTGCTCTGATTCGTCGGGACGTTGCGAGGCTCGCTGCTCAGTGAGCTGGCTTACTGGTGTGGTTTCCGGGTCGGCGATACAGCGGGACACAGCGAAACTCATCCTGAGCACACACAAACACTCACAGCCGAAGTAAAAACAATAAGTGTGGCTTGATATTGAGTAAGAAAAAGGTTTATAAACGCTGTGAGAATGGGTCTGCGGAGAGCATTTCTCCGCGATCCCAACTTGTCTATTACCAACCAGGGAGCTCTATGCAAGTCAATGGGACTCCCTGTTAGTTGAAAATGTACGCTAAAGGTCCCCCCACTGCGTTTGATAGTGACGCCAAGGGATCCTGGTGTGTGAGGAGCTCCGCGGATTGGTCCATTTTGGTTCATGACGTCACTTGGTTCCCGGAAGAAACAAATGGAAAAAGAGAAATCTCCAACGAGGCGTTCTGGGGCAGCATAGACAGGTCTTGTCTGTGTTAGAGTTTTACTCGCTACAGGGTGTACTTTGAGGGTTTGTGACTCTGCAGACCGTTTACATGCAGAAAAACCTTCATAACACACAAGGGGAAGGGTAATAACCAGAAAAGCATGACATGGGACCTTTAAGATTTTATGTATGCATTGTGACGGAAAATACTGTAAAAAAAAAAAACGGATGAATCATTATTTGGTTGGCTGCTCACACAGTCACACACACTGCTCACACACAGCCATGCTTGCAGAACAAAAACCCCATCCTTCTGCTCCCAGCATCCCCCTCTGCTCCTGTTGTCCTGAGCCAGCCAATCAGAGGACATCTTGGTGCTTTGGGAATATGTGTGTGTGTGACAGTGTGTGAGGATTATCTTTGGGGAGGGGGTCTGGAAAGCCCACCAACCTCATCCCTCTTTCTTTATGTCACTTTCTGTCGGTTTAAAAGGTGTTTATGTTCTCCTTCATCTTCCGTCCTCTTCGCCTCTTCCTCCTCATCAATGTTTCATGAGCTTCTGCAGAGCGTCTGTTATCCCCCTCTCCCCCCCCCTCTCCCCCCCTCTCCCTCCTCTCCCTCCTCTTAGTGAAATTAAAAGGCAGTCTCCTCTTGATAAAAGTCAGACAAAGGCTTCCCTCCTCCTCCTCTGTCCTTCATCATCACTTTTAAATATCGTCCTCTCAGCAGCTTCTGATCTCATGGTGCACTCATCACTTAAATTATTTCAAAATAAGAGCATTTTTTGCCTTTATTTGGAGAAAAATCTGCGTTCTAAAGAAAAAATGTTACCGTGTAATAATATAGGTTTTATTGACATTTCATTGTCAAACTTCCTCCATGCACTCGTCAAATAAATGGTTTTAAAAAGGAGCAATTTCCCTATAATATAGCGGTTAAAATATACTTAGCAGTAACCAGGTCTTAGCAGTTTAAATTATTATTTATTTTTAAATTAATGTTTTATAAAACTTGATTGGTTCACGCCACCTTGCTCAAAAAAAAAAAAAAAATATTTGGGTTCTGTGTTCATGGCAGCATTCATGACAAGAACCACCATTTTGAGGAAAGAGGTGTGCAAAGGCCTCAAGGGGCGAGTATTTAAATTGAATAACATGAATATAAATATAAACATAGACCTCTTAACCCATTAAATATTTATAAAACACACTTCAACCTATCATTTCAATGTCAGATGTTATTTGTTAGAGTTTAATCTCCTTTGTTTTATCATATTATTAACATTTTCAAGTACACTCGGCGTCATTTTGGCAGATTATTTTCAAATGTATGCTTTTTTTAATCATGATAATGAACCTCTTAGTTGACTGGAAACCTGTTACCATAAAAATATATAAATAAGGAAGTGTAGCTTTGACAGTGTGACAGGTCTGCCTATCATTAGGGGATGATGCAGTGAAATGAAGATTGATTGGAAATAACACTTTTAGTATGTGATGTCTTGTCTTAAGTCAAGAATGAACATCTCTTGTGTTTTTTTTAACAGAAAAAGGTGTGTGTGTGTGTGTGTGTGTGTGTGTGTGTGTGTGTGTGTGTGTGTGTGTGTGTGTGTGTGTGTGTGTGTGTGTGTGTGTGTGTGTGTGTGTGTGTGTGTGTGTGTGTGTGTGTGTGTGTGTGTGTGTGTGTGTGTGTGTTGTGTGTGTGTGTGTGTGTGTGTGTGTGTGTGTGTGTGTGTGTGTGTGTGTGTGTGTGTGTGTGTGTGTGTGTGTGTGTGTGTGTGTGTGTGTGTGTGTGTGTGTGTGTGTGTGTGTGTGTGTGTGTGTGTGTGTGTGTGTGTGTGTGTGTGTGTGTGTGTGTGTGTGTGTGTGTGTGTGTGTGTGTGTGTGTGTGTGTGTGTGTGTGTGTGTGTGTGTGTGTGTGTGTGTGTGTGTGTGTGTGTGTGTGTGTGTGTGTGTGTGGCTATTTTTATTTAAAAAAGGAGAAGTTAATTTAAACCACAAACCACTGAGATCACATCTGTTGATAACTGAAGCTAAGATTTTATTTCTGGTTTTCTTAAAACTGCTGTAAAGCCACATGTTTCCGACCAACATCCATGCTCATTATAATAAATACCGTGCACAGATTAGTTGTCAACGACTAAATGAATCGCTAACTGTTCTATTAATAAATGTATTGTTTATTTAAAAGAAGAAAAAGGACTATCCTCTGGTTTGTTCTCTGGTAGTAAACTGATTATCTCTAAGTTGTGGACAAAACAAGAGAATTGAAGTGTGTGTACACAAATTGACAAATTCATGTTAGGAGAAATTGGAAGTGCTTCTCCGTTTCTTTGGAAATGTTTTTTATTTATAATTGAAAGAAAAGCTACCTTTTATAAAACTTTAAAGGGAAATGGATGGTGGGTTTACAAATAGCAGAAACCAGGCTTTACATGACTCTTGTATGTGGTTCAATTCAGACAACAAAAGCTCTTAAAGGTGGGGTAGGTAATTCACTTCAGAAACACTTTTTGTTATATTCCATGGAAAGTTATTTTCTACTTAAAAGTATTTGCAAGTTAATGTAGTTCTTAATTTGACAACGAAATGAACTGAAAGCAGAAGCTGCTGATTTGAAAAGTGTGGATGTAAATTATTGCCACACAGCATCCTTCATGCAAATACATATTTATTTAGAAGCTGACATCAGGAGAGTCTACAAACATGTTTTTGTACACGAGTTATACATCAAATGCATCTGTTATCCACAACTCTGATAACGTATCTTACCTGAGCTTGACAGTTGCAAGGATACATAATAAATGTTTGTGCTCGGGTGTGTACGTTGCTAAAAATAGCTGCATGCCTCTGTTTTTAACCTCAGGTAAACTATAGTGACAGCTACAGCAGCCAACTGTTGAACAAATGGCACCCTGCGGAGGTAATAAAATGAAGAAATGATTAAGTAATAAACGGACAAGCCCCACATCCTGCTGCTGGCTCAGTTTGAAGGTAACACGATTATAGGAGGAGCTCACCATGTTTTTATTGGAACTGGATTACTGAGCTGTGATCCGTTTACCTGCACATGACATTAGGAGATCCTTTCCTAATGCACTTCTGATGTAAAGTGAGCAAAATTAACCGACCTCTCTTGGTGCAAACTGTATTCAAGACTAAATCTGAAGATAATATAAGATTTAAGCCCTACAAATTCATCAAATCAAGAGGCGCGTTCACACCGGAGTACTTTTACCCGTACTTTTCCCATTTAGTTCCGTTAGTGCCTGGAATTTTGCGTTCACACCAAAAAGAGAACTTAGTTCAGAGAACTTTTACCCCATGTTCAGTGCCTGCTAGAGAGGTGGGACTATCCTGGGGAGAAAAAAGTACCAATTTCTATTGGCTGGGCAAATTGCTAACCACGCCCCGTAAAACTCTGAAAAGTTTTGTGGGGTATTTGTATTTGGTGGCATTAGCATTAATAGCATTAGCATTAGCCCCGCGCACCAACGGAGAGAGAATAACTTATGGCAACACAAAAAAAAACATGAGAGCGGTGGAGATGAGGAGGTGTCGGCGTTCTGGCGATTTACTCGGAAGGCTTTAGTAGAAGCTGCTGGGAGTCCCAGCAGCATACTACAGTATGTCTTGAACAAATGTCCTGCCTTCCAAAACAACCTCACCTCTTAGATTAGCTGAAGAAAAGGCCACCTGCACTACTCTAGATTACATGAAATATTTATAGCCATATGACACTTTGAAACAGCTGACCGCATCCAGGCAACCGTCTAATCCTACTATTAGCTAAATTAAAGTTAAGAGCAATTTACAGCCGATCTTTACTACAGTATGTCTTATCAGCGTCTAGGGTCCTACAATTCTGTGTTTTCCTTATTAAAATACATGTTGTAAGTTAGTTTATGTAGGTTAAATACAAGTCGTATATATATAGTTGTATAAATATAATCATCTTATTGTAGGGATTATTTTAAGTTTTGAAAAGGGATGCGTTTGCTTTTCTTGCTCCATTACTCAGGCTCCTATAATAACTTACTCTGTGTTAATGAAAAATAGTATAAAGAACGTTTTTATGAATGAATGAAACCTTTATTGCTCCAGGTGGCATTTGCTTTGTCAACGGAGCACAAAAGAATACCCTAAACATCTCATAAGAAAGCATTACATGCAGGGTTAGTGTACGTAGTCTTTGAATATTTACTATAATAACGAAACTGTTTCCATGTGAATATTAAAGCAGGAATGCATCCGTAACGATCCTGACATGAAGCTCAGGATCAAGATGTTTCAGTTTCTGTCAGCTGATAACATGAAGTGTTGTACAAAAGGAAAGTTATGAGATACAGATGGATGTGTGTTACACTATGATGTTGTTTCATTAGCAACAAAGTGACACACACGCACACGCACACGCACACAGTCTCGTTGCTCAGCGCTGAGGAATGCCAGTCCTCCCGCAGTGATCAGTCACTGTGCTGAAGTTAACACGGTGACTGTAATGAAGAAAAGTTTATTTATACGGACATCATTAATTTCCTGCTGACTGACAGTGATGCTGCAGAGCCGGTTTGGTTGAGATGAGTTTTAAAAAGCAGCATGGAGGGAAGAAAGAGGAAGAAAGTCTTAATGTAACTGTAAAATGTGACCCAAACATTACATTAACACAAACTTCTACAACTCTTGAATCGTCTTATATGCTTCTTTTGTTACTCGTGAAACTCCAATCGGTGAATTTACAGGCTTTAACAGGTTTGACAATTCAAAATACAAATCTTAAGTCTTAGGATCCTAAAACCATGCGACATACAATATACTTAAGACATAAAATAAATAAACTAGTGCAATAAAATAGTTAAAATGACATAATGGTGCAAGTAAATACAGGAATAAGTAAACTATAGACATTTTAAACTGAATGCCATAAAAGAGTGTACATTAAAATACTGTACAGTAGAATAAAATATGATTTATTGAATTAATATAAGGACAGAGATCAGTGTGTGTGTGTGTGTGTGTGTGTGTGTGTGTGTGTGTGTGTGTGTGTGATTGTGTGATTGTGTGATTGTGTAAAAGTGAGATTGTGCTCGTCTGTGTTTCCTTGAAAGATGTGTGTGTGTGAATGTTATTTTTCTATCTTATCTTCAAGGACATAAACATCTACTGTGGTGATGTGTGTGTGTGTGTCCACATATTGCCAGTTTGACTGTTCTGCCGCTGCCACGCTTTGAAGCAGGTTTATCCTGAAAGGGGTTAAGTTCAGTAATTTACGTAACAAGAAAGAGGACACTCATGACATGATTCATGAATTTTCTGATTCAGTTTCATTTACACTCTGGAATTATAGAAAAAAAGACACCTTGAAAATATTCACTTTTTAAAATTGGGCATACTTTAAAGAGGCCCTATTATGCTAATCTAACTTTCAGGTGTATATCAGTATGTAGTGTCTCTACTTTAAAGAGTTCTCTCCTGCTGATGTTCAGGTGTATATCAGTATGTAGTGTCTCTTCTTTAAAGAGTTCTCTCCTGCTGATGTTCAGGTGTATATCAGTATGTAGTGTCTCTACTTTAAAGAGTCCTCTCCTGCTGATGATCAGGTGTATATCAGTATTTAGTGTCTCTACTTTAAAGAGTCCTCTCCTGCTGATGTTCAGGTGTATATCAGTATGTAGTGTCTCTACTTTAAAGAGTCCTCTCCTGCTGATGTTCAGGTGTATATCAGTATGTAGTGTCTCTACTTTAAAGAGTCCTCTCCTGCTGATGTTCAGGTGTATATCAGTATGTAGTGTCTCTACTTTAAAGAGTCCTCTCCTGCTGATGTTCAGGTGTATATCAGTATGTAGTGTCTCTACTTTAAAGAGTCCTCTCCTGCTGATGATCAGGTGTATATCAGTATGTAGTGTCTCTACTTTAAAGAGTCCTCTCCTGCTGATGTTCAGGTGTATATCAGTATGTAGTGTCTCTACTTTAAAGAGTCCTCTCCTGCTGATGTGCAGGTGTATATCAGTATGTAGTGTCTCTACTTTAAAGAGTCCTCCCCTGCTGATGTTCAGGTGTATATCAGTATGTAGAGTCTCTACTTTAAAGAGTCCTCTCCTGCTGATGTTCAGGTGTATATCAGTATGTAGTGTCTCTACTTTAAAGAGTCCTCTCCTGCTGATGTTCAGGTGTATATCAGTATGTAGTGTCTCTCCTGGGACATGTCTCCATGCTTTAATGTTCAAAAAGCTCTTTATTTTTCTCATACTGCCTGTGCTGCAGCACCTCTTTTCACCCTCTGTCTGAAACCAGAGCCCAGTCTGCTCTGATTGGTTAGCTGGCCGGCTCTGTTGTGATTGGTCAACCGCTTAGAGATGTCCCGTCCCTAATCCGTATCACGTACTATGTGTTGGAGCGCTAGCCAATAGAAGTGCAAGTGTTACATAGTGATGTCACTATGTTACAGAAGTAAACAAAGAATACCCATGACTCCCTCTGGAGGTAACACAGGGATTTTAGTCTTTGCAGACCATTTAAATGCAAAAACATATACCTATAGAACACACTACAGAAAGGGAAAACCCCCTTAAAGCACAATAGGGCCTCTTTTTAAATGATGACGATTTCGCAAAATGTAAGTTTAGCTACTTCAAATTCATACATTGGAGACTCCACATTGTCCCACCCAGTGTCTGACTAACTCCTCCAGATGTGTACGGTCGGTCTAACTTCCTCATAGGACTTTGAATTTGGATTAGCCTTATTTTAACTCCAGATGAACCCCAACCCAAAGCCCTAATCCTGCCTGGTCTGGGGTTTAAAGAGACTGGATCTGGACGGGACCCAAACAGTTTTGTCTGAAATGAGCTGAGTGTGCGGGACATATGTCTGCCGGCTGATAATCAGGCAGTGTTCACTCTCAATGGTCCTCTGTTCACATTCTGCCTCACTTTCTGCTCCCATGGGAACACACTGCAGCACTGTGTGTGAGTGTGTGTGTGTGTGTGTGTGTGTGTGTGTGTGTGTGTGAGAGTTTGCATTCATTCAGACTCTGCTCTCAGATTTCAGACTTTACCATAGGTCAGTGTGATTGGCTGGGACTCAGTATGGTGTCCTGTGATTGGCTGAGGGATCTGCCGGTGTCCTGCTGTCTGACTGCAGGATGTTTTGGAACCATGATGAAACTCATAGCTTTTATTTCCTGAGTTTTGTTTATTCTACGCCTTCTTTTAAGGAAATGTAGGTTAATTTAAGCATTTTTTTACAGGTAATCCTACAGTTCAGTTTGTTGGCTGCTCTTTTGTTCATACCTGAAATTCAGTGTGTTAAATATCTCCCTTCTGCACATCTATTATACTAAACAAGAATACACATAACTCATATCCTTTATTGGGAAACCATCAAAGTAGAAGAAGATATTTTCCTTTAAAAAATATTGAAATTCATTCCTGATTGAATGTCAAGGGCACCTGTGATGCAGGTTATATATTTTTAGGTAGAGCTTTTTTTTCCTGTCAAAAAGAAACTAACACAATGGAGACTTTAATTATGGTTGTACACGGAATAACTCTTTAACACTCAAAAGTGTCAGTGAGAGAGGAGGAGGTCTGTGTGTGTAAGACAGGCCGAACATATCGAACATCTGTTTCCACTAACAGAGGGACACACACACACACACACACACACACACACACACACACACACACACACACACACACACACACACACACAGCTCTGTTCAGTCTCCCGTGTCTGTGCTGTGTTTCCAAATGTAACCCAGTTCTGGGCCATTCACGCTGGATCGCATGACTTTAGCCAAACACACACAACGACACTCACACACACACCAACACACACAACGGCACTCACACAAACACTAACCATCACACACACTAAAACAAACACACACTGACGATCGTATAACCTTATCAAAATACACACTTCTAGTTTTGCAATTCCTGGATTCTAGCATTCCTGATCTCCCACAGGGTGTGTGTGTGTGTGTGTGTGTGTGTGTGTGTGTGTGTGTGTGTGTGTGTGTGTGTGTGTGTGTGTGTGTGTGTGTGTGTGTGTGTGTGTGTGTGTGTGTGTGTGTGTGTGTGTGTGTGTGTGTGTGTGTGTGTGTGTGTGTGTGTGTGTGTGTGTGTGTGTGTGTGTGTGTGTGTGTGTGTGTGTGTGTGTGTGTGTGTGTGTGTGTGTGTGTGTGTGTGTGTGTGTGTGTGTGTGTGTGTGTGTGTGTGTGTGTGTGTGTGTGTGTGTGTGTGTGTGTGTGTGTGTGTGTGTGTGTGTGTGATTGGAAGAGGGAGTAAACTGCAAAAACATAACTAACTTTTCAGACGTTTCCCCCAAAATCCCCCCCCACACACACAGGAATGTATAGATGTGTGTGTAGACCTGCTCTGGATAATAACAAATTAAAGATGTATTCCTGAACTGAATAACACAAACACACACAACTACTCACAGTCCAGACAGAGTGTGTGTTTTCAGAATTCAACCCAGGGGAACACAGCTGTGGACTGATATGTGTGTGTTTGATATATGTCATTTTTTGTTTGCTGTTCCTACATTTTCTTATATTTTTTTGGCATTAGTCAAACCCGAAAATGTGTCCACCGCCATCTTGTGTTTTAGTCTTCAATTAGACACTGCTTTATAATCTATTTTACTCTAAATGGGACCATCATTTACCAAATGAACTTCGTAATGTATTGAAAAACACTTGAAACTAGTAATTGAGAACATAAAACGTTCCCGGTTTTGTGTGTGTGTCCGTGTGTGTGTCCCTGTGTGTGTGTGTGTGAGAGCCTCTATGAACTCGGTTATTAATTCTTGTCATATCTGGACCTTGACTTCCCATGATGCATTGACAATTGCTTGTGTGATTTAGGAGAGGGATGCATTCACACGATGATACGAAGAATGAAGCACCTCACATGATGTTCAGGATGCACATTCCTGTGTGTTATTATTTTTTTCAACCAAATGGTCTGGCATGTGTGTTTCCTCAGGTTAAGGTCATGCTAAGCGGTAATTGGGTTATTGACCTACAGAAAGACATCCCGTTAATACCTTAGTTCTCCTCACACACACACACACACACACACATACGCACACACACACACACACACACACGCACGCACGAACAATCGGCTGTGTGATGTGGATTCAACAGTATCCTTGAAAGTAATTGAAGACATTGACATTGAGTTCTGCTTAGCTGTTTGTGGGAGAGTGTGTGTGTGTAGCTTAGCATTATCACTTTATTTTGCCCACAGTCACCTGAAATGACCTTTGTTAGATAGATGATGTAATACCATGCAGTTGCAGCTAACATTTATTTTCATAAACCAGACAAGGAATAATGTATTCCATTAATATGAAGGCTATACATAATGATGACTTAGCGCTGTCTGATAGACATTAATGAGGCCCTATTATGCTCTTTGGGGTTTCCCCCTTTCCTGTAGTGTGTTATATAGGTTTTTGTGCATGTCAATGGTCTGCGAAGACTAAAATCACAAAGTTTCTGCCCCTTTAATAAGCCAATTAGAGTTGGGTTTGGTTTTATTCACAGCCGCCCCATTGCTATAAAGTTAAGGATAGACAGGCACGTCCAAAACGAGCCTCCCTTCCATTTTCACCTGCTCGACTGAATTGAAAAAAGACACTGGCCCTTACAAAAAGACTCTATTTGTCGTTGGTGTGTGTCTGTAGGAAGTTTTATAGTCAAGGATTTCCCCCTGATAGCTGCAGCGTGTTTAGTGTGTCTGGCTCCGTGCAGGCGTCCATGTTACTTCTCTCTTCAGATAACTCTCAGATTGTTGGCGGCGTGTCGTCTTGTTGTCCACATATTTCTGCTTCCACTGTGATACGAGGAATCCTCCATAGTGTGTTTGTGCCGAGTGATAAAGCTGCTGAATGCCAGCGAACAATGACGCTATTGTCCCTCTGCACACACACACACACACACACACACACACTGAAGGTCATGAATATTTGTTTGCATGTATAAAACAGTCAGGGGTTCTTATCACTTGTGTGTGTGTGTGTGTGTGTGTGTGTGTCCCCTGTTTCCTTTCAGGGGTCAAACTGAGTTCATTCGTGTCTCTTTTTCAGCACCGAGTTTGTGCACTGTGAAGGAACTGTTGTAGAGCATCAGTCTATCGTCCATCTTTTGCCAAAAAATGTACTTATTTTTACATGACAAATTCAGTTTAGTTTAGTGGAAAAAAAACAGCCTTGTAAACGGTGTCATTGGCTGGAAGAATAATGCTTTGTGATCAAGAAAAGAAACTGAGACCTTCACCTCATGCATGCAGACACGTATAGTAATACAGTCATGTTTCCAACTGGGAAAAAACGTGATTTATCTGAGAACTGGGATATTTCTCACTGAGCCCTGAGTGATGCAGATTTGCCAGAAAAAGCAAACATGAATTGACTCCTAACGCCAGCAATAATGAAAAGTGAGTTAATTCAACCACACATGTATTAGATAATGTGCTAATGCAGTGTCTCTAACTCTGCAGCTGGCTCCAGTTGTCTGATGATGTAAATTATTTGAAGTCATGCAAATCTCTTCTGACTAACTTCACAAATGACGGCCCTAAAATAAGCTTATTATAAAAAATACAAAAGGTGTGTGTGTGTGTTTATTAGAACATCAGCGGCTGGATAAGAGCAACATACTGTTTTGAATAATTACTTTACAGAAGAAAAATACTTTCTATTCAGTGTGTGTGTGTAAAATACTGTGAGTGTGGGAGAGGTGTCACGCCCTCTCCTCCTTATGCAACTTCCTCCTGTCCATTGTCATGGCAACTGAGACAGCCAAGGAAGTGTGTGTGTGTGTGTGTGTGTGTGTGTGTGTGTGTGTGTGTGTGTGTGTGTGTGTGTGTGTGTGTGTGTGTGTGTGTGTGTGTGTGTGTGTGTGTGTGTGTGTGTGTGTGTGTGTGTGTGTGTGTGTGTGTGTGTGTGTGTGTGTGTGTGTGTGTGTGTGTGTGTGTGTGTGTGTGTGTGTGTGTGTGTGTGTGTGTGTGTGTGTGTGTGTGTGTGTGTGTGTGTGTGTGTGTGTGTGTGTGTGTGTGTGTGTGTGTGTGTGTGTGTGTGTGTGTGTGTGTGTGTGTGTGTGTGTGTGTGTGTGTGTGTGTGTGTGTGTGTGTGTGTGTGTGTGTGTGTCACAGGAAACCTCTCCCACACACACGCCTTTCTAGGAACAATGAGTTTATGGGATGTTCAGAACACACAGGAAACACGTAGACACTCCAAGTGATCAATCTTTTAATTCGTATTCATAAAAAAATGTATTTAAATGCAGTTTTCAGCCTCTCTAATATTTAGAGTTTGCCTTTTTCTTTATTTTATATCATATTAAAGTGAACATTTTACAAAACAAGACAGTTAAAGACATCGCATTGGACTTTGAGAAACGGGCATGCACATTTTTTGCGGGCCCTATTCTGCTTTTTAGGGTTTTCCCTTTCATAGCGTGTTATATCGGTGGAGGCGTGTGGCGCAGTGGATAGGTTCAAACCCCACTGCAGTCAGCATGTCGTTGTGTCCCTGAGACACTTCACCCCAAATTGCTCCTGTGGGGATTGTCCACAGTATTGAGTATGTAAGTCGCTTTGGATAAAAGCGTCTAACAAGTGACATGTAATGTAATGTAATATAGGTTTGTGTGTAAATGGTCTGCAAATGCTAAATTCCCAAGTTTCCTCCTAGTCTTTACATTTTGTTATAGCTTTAATTCCTGTTTCCTCACTGACCTCTGACCTCTCTCTCTGCAGATGAGCGTGAGGCGGTGCAGAAGAAGACCTTCACTAAGTGGGTGAACTCCCACCTGTCCAGGGTCTCCTGCAGGATCACAGACCTGTACATGGACCTGAGGGACGGGCGCTCGCTCATCAAGCTGCTGGAGGTCCTGTCCGGAGAGAGGCTGGTGAGTGCACACTGAGGGCTTTTCTTTTGAAAGGGCAGCAGAGGAGAGGAAGGTGCAAAAGCAGGTCGATAACTATTATTTTCTTTAACCTGTTAAGCCGGCTTTTTTCCCCGTTTTTCCCCCGAAACTGTGTCTCAGAGCTTCTTAAAATGTAATAAACTATTAATGTGTCATACTCACTTAACGGGAAGAAACTCAGCTAACTAACGATATGAACAATCTTTACCGAAACAAAACACAAGTCGGTATAAATCGATCGATATACTTATCGGATCTGCACAAACAAGCTTAGCTAGCAAGCTGAGATTCCACAGATTCTAGAAATATAAGTATCATCACTGAGCGATCAGAACTTGTGACATAACAGGGGAAGCAAAACCAGACAACACACGACGTAGCTTTAGGTAGCAAAACACGGAGATATGCTCACCTTAGCTGTTATTCTGATCAAAAGTCGTGTTCAATGGCATTAAAACGAGAAAAACGTGGCTGAAGGTTAATCCATAGGTTAATCCAATGTTTCTGTCACTTTGAAAAAATATTGATAATCCATAATTCCATTTTTATGTCAAAAACTGAGTTTTCATATTAGCTGCTAATGATAGCTTCCAGAGTGTATGACAGCTTCCTGTTTTGGCTACGTGTCAATCATCAAAATCGACCAAGGGGGGCCAGAGATAGGTCAAATCCACCCAAATGACCCCAGAAGTGTTTTTTGTTGCTAAATATCTCTAAAAAGGTCAAATTTCACTTGTTTTGCATCAATCTTGATACAGGGTACTTATTATGTTATAGTGTGGATTCCTAAAGCTTTTAGTCTACCATCCCATCATTCAAGGGTGGTTTTCACTATACTGTAAGTAATGTTTTTTTTTTTGGACGGACACAATAATTGAAATTTTTTTTACTATGTTCAATCTGAATTTACTTTAAATTAAAAAAAATCTATATTGATTCTGACACTTCTACATCCAACTCACAGGTTTATCATTACTTTGAGATTTTTTTTTATTAATTTTCCCCTTTTAGAAGTGAAGTTATGGTCATTTGTTCTGGGAATGTCATTTTTGAGCCTGAGACCTGGAAAACAGGCTCGGGGGTTAATTAACAAACTGAAAAGATATGAGCGATAAACTTTGTCATTTTAAGGAAATACTCAGATATCTTGCTGCAAAATGACCTGCTTCTATATTATCTTCATTTTCTGTCACTCTCTGGCTGCACACACACACACATGCGCGCACACGCGCACACGCGCACACGCACACACACACACACACACACACACACACACACACACACACACACACACACACACACACACACACACACACACACACTCTTCTTATCTGGTTGTTTGACCACAGCCTTTATGACTCATATTCATTAACAGGACTCGCCTCCATCTGTGTACCTCAGTGTGTTCACTTCACTTATATCAATAATAACTGGGCTTTGTACCACATTGCTGGATTATGCATTAAGAGAAATATGAACATTTTGTAAGAGATTCCACCTGTGCATAGAATTATTTGCTTTTAAAAAAATCTCCGAAAGGTTTTTTTTAAGCATCTAGTTTCCACAAAAAAGTATTTAAAACAACTTTAAACATTGTCTCTTGGCTGCTGTAGACTGTCATGTTGGATATGACATGTTTCTGTGTCAGGAGACTTCTTAAAAGGGTTATTATGACGGTGGAGCTGCAGGAGGAATTTGTTTATTGAGTTTCAGTCGAACACATTTCTAGGAAACTCATTAGAATGACTAAATAATCTGTCACTTTTATATAGAACCTTTTATATACTGCTAGAAATATAAGAAAAATGTGGTGTAATAAATATATTGAGGTCAGTTAGGTCTCCTTCTTCCTCTTGTTATCCTGGCGTCTCTCCAGCCTCTTCTCCCTGCATCATCCGGTCTTTTCACGACCTGTCAAACACACACACAGAGAGAAAACACAGCCAGCCAGGAAATGACTTAATTGTTTCACATAAAATATCATTTATTTATTCCGCTTTATTTTTACAGTTTTTGAATGCTTTCTGTCAGAGCAGAGAGCCAGAGAATCTGTGGCACATTGGAGGAGGAAGTGAGAGAGAGACAAATGACCAACGGAGGAAAAGAGAGAGGAAGAATGTGTGGAAATGGAGAGAGAAAGACGGATATTTAGTTATAATAAGCTGGCAGAAGCAGAGTGATAGTGAAGTGGTGATCTGGATGAATGCAGAGAATAACAGTGGGGGGGGTGGTAGTGTTGTGAAAGAAGTCATTGAGTAACTTTGAGGGTTTGTCTGGAGCCAAAACGCCTCCAGGAGCAGCCGAGGAATCTGTCCTCACTGCAGAGGAAGCTTTTATGGGATCATGTTGTTCATCTCCTCTGTTGCTTCTGATTCAATTATTCTCACTAAGGTAATGAGGACATCTTAGGAAATGTTTTATCTTAAAAGTAACATCCAAGCGTTTATGTTCTATATTTTTTCTACAAAGCCCATAAAACTCCAAAACCCACAATGTGTTAGTCCTACATTCATGAAGCCGGTCCTTCCTACTAAGAACCTTTTGGTCCTGGTTGTTTTTGTGCAGAAAAAACATATTTGGATGTTGGATCCGTGTGCAGGTCATGGCCGTAGTTTTGTTAATATTTATGTGAACGTTTGTTACTTGGAGTTATTTATTGCTCTAATATTAACAACTGTTTCCCAGTTTTGGGATGTTTATATTTCAGTTATGATTTAGTGATATTGTTTAGTTAAAGTGACGTTATAAAAAGCACTCTTACTCCACATCGAAGCCAATAAAAAGTGTAATTTTGCAGCTGCTTCTGCATCAGGAGACTCACTAATCACAAAAAAGAATTCTGCCTCCAGGTCATCTTACATGTTTTATTAATAATACTAAATGTTCCTCTTGTGTTTTTGTTTCAGCCCAAGCCCACCAAAGGCAGGATGCGTATCCACTGCCTGGAGAACGTGGACAAAGCGCTGCAGTTCCTGAAGGAGCAGAGGGTTCACCTGGAGAACATGGGCTCTCACGACATCGTGGACGGGAACCACCGCCTGGTGCTCGGCCTCATCTGGACCATCATCCTGCGCTTCCAGGTAACATCACACAACCCCCACAGCATAGAGCATCCCAATGACAAGAAGGATCATGGGAATGTTATGGGAATTAAGGATGGAGGAGGATGTCATCAAGTTTCCAGGTGCTGTCAAAAAATAATAGGAATTAAGTCAAATGTTTTAACTGTAACTGATTATTGCTAAAGAATTGAACAATCCTAAATTATATTTCACAGTTCAAACAATCAGAAGAAAACCTTCAACTACTTTAGCTTTGAATATGCAAAACATTTATTGAATTGCTATATTCTTTTCGTTTTGTTGAGTCCTTGAAGGCCTTCATCTGCTTCAAAGGCATGGCAGCCCTGTTTAGGAGACTGTCATCACACTGTGTGTTTCACTGTGTGTCTTTAGTGTCACACTCGTCATTACACTGTGTGTGGTTGAGTGGTTGTGTGGTTGTGTATCTCGATGAGGATGACGTCATCAGGGCAGAGAACAGTTGGGTGGAAAGGATTTAGCTTTTATAAGCCGTAAGGATTAAAAAACTCTTTTTAGTGGATTTAATTCCTGCAGTGGATGACATGGAAGCGATTGACAGCAGGACCACAGTGTGTGCGTTTGAGTGTGTGTGTGTGTGTGCACGCTAGTGTATGTGCTTGTTTCTGTACGTGTGTGTGTGTGTTATATGTAATATGCATTGGTGGTGTTGATGCTGATTGTGGCTCAGTTGAGACTCATGCTTTTGTCAGGCTGAAACTGATGGGCGCTATCAATGAAGGTGAGATGTGGTGTGTGTGTGTGTGTGTTTGCATATGTTTGTGTATGTGTGTGCGTGCTCTTGTACTATATTTGAGGGGACCTTTTATTAGAGCTTAAGATAGTTTTAAAATTGACGATTGTTTTAGAAAAAAAATTCTTAAGTTTGAAGGCGTGTTTCTAACGCTGGGCCATGTTGATGACATCATTTGAAAGGTAAATCTATAAAGCAAATACATTATGGGACAATTGACATTTGCAAAAATTAAGATATAGTAGGGTTTCTATAGTGAGGACATGTTTACAAAGTGTGCACCTTTTTAATAAATAAGGTTATTTTAATTGAAATGTTTGGAAAATTAGGAAAAAATAGGACATTTCTTGACAGTCTGGACCTTTTTTAGAAAGTGAGGACATGTTTGGAAAGTGTTTGCATCCTCACAAGTATGGAAGTGCAGATGTGTGTTGATGTTATGACAGAGTGACAGTGAGGACAGACAGTGAACGCGTCATGTCAGCGGAGGACATCCCTCTGAATGGATTACACACGTATGCAAGAGGGGAAGACGTCATGCTGCTGTGATCACTGTGTACTCTCTTAATCTCTGCACAGCACCATTCAAACCTTTAATATCACAAACACAACCAACATTTAAAATAATGTGCAACCGCAGCAGGGATCTGCACATGATGAATGTTTTATGTATAATGTTTTGATGTAAAATGATTGTTTACTATGGTTCTGACTATTTTGATGAAATGTTGTAATATATAAAATGAGCTTTTATCCATGGATAGACAAATATAATTGCATCTAGAATTTGCATTCAATTCTGTAACAAGGGAAGATGTATTCAGAAGGACTCAATATTAACAGAGAGTTAAAAGTGCTGCATGAAATCCTTCTTCAAATGCTATAAATAAAGTTCTATCAACCTTAGCCTTGCCTTGCCTTAGTGTCCCAGTAAGACAATTAAGAACCGAAATCCAACTCTTCCCTTAAGTTTCTTCAAATGTATGATTTAAAAAGCTGCATATTTTACAATAGCTGGACGTCTTTCTCATTTAAAGTCTTTACATGTTATGTTGTACTCACTGTGTGTATCTGTGTGTCTCAGATCCAGGACATCAGCGTGGAGACGGAGGACAACAAGGAGAAGAAGTCTGCTAAAGATGCTCTGCTGCTCTGGTGTCAGATGAAGACCGCAGGGTGAGAGTTAAAACCACTTTGTGGGAGGCGTGTGGCGCAGTGGGTAGAGCCTTGGTGTTTGGATCAGGGGAGCACAGGTTCAAACCCCACTGCAGTCAGCATGTCGTTGTGTCCCTGAGACACTTCACCCCAAATCACTCCAAGTATTAAGTATGTAAGTCGCTTTGGATAAAAGCGTCTAACAAGTAACATGTAATGTAATATAATGTAATCAATATTGAGACTACATTTCCCATCAGCCCTGTTGCCTTCTTTTCATCTCCAAGAAGTCACAAATTGAACAGATTTGTACTCAATCTTTGTAGCTTTTGTCCTGTGTGCTCTGTAGTGATGATGCTCCCATTAGATCAATTATTCTAAATGATGGGATGTGAAGTGAAAATGTAAAACAGTGCACCACTAAATGAAGTTTTCCTCTTCCTGTGCAGGTATCCAAACGTCAACATCCACAACTTCAGCACCAGCTGGAGGGACGGCATGGCCTTCAACGCCCTCATCCACAAACACAGGTGAGAGCTCATTCATGGCTTTTCTTATTTTAGATATCTTTACAGATAGATAGATTAGATAGATTCCTTTTTATTGTCACTACACAGAGTACAGCAAAATTCCAAGCATTCCCGAAGGTGCAATCACACATAACAGACAGTATAAGTATCATTTGACAATACAAGCTAAAACTTTTAATATATAAAGTGACTATAAATTGGACCTATGATACATTGAACAGTACGCTTACAAAACAATACAACATTACCATACAAGAACAATACGGTCAAGGCAGTCACACCAAGCTCACTTATGGCGCATTTCCACTACAGCGCGGTTTAAGCGTGCCGTGCCTGTTTTTGGTTGCGTTTCCACTAGGGGTAGTTCCGGCTAGTGGGTACTTTTTCACAGTTTTTCTGGCTCCCGGCTGAGTATGCTAGTGAGAGAATCGCTGGCAACTACAACAAAATGAACATATTTGACCGTGATTTAATTGTAATACACGTTTCAAAATGATGCCGAAGTAACAACATACTGATACCGGTTAGTAAAAACCATGAATTAAGTCTGCAGACAGACGGCAGGCGAAAAACCTTTTAAAATGCGTGTTTTCTGAATGGAGATCGGCTAAGCTAACGCAGTATATGCTCCGACCGTCCACACTCACAACAACGGCCTATACAGATATAAATAAAGCAGCGACTGTATTCACCATGACACAGGCAGTCTGTGGTTTGTACTTGTTTCACTTTTGTCTAGTTTCTGAACAGATATGAGGAGCTGTGAGCTCTGAGGGCTAACAGCTAACGGCTGATGTTGGTTTTGTGTTTCGCATTGAAGATGACGTCACGGCTCCGCCTACACTGCGTTACTATAGTTACTACCCCAGTTCCTAAACTGTAATGGACACGCAGCATAAAGTGAGCCTGGCCTAACAAGGCCTAACGAGGCCTAGCCATACCGTACTAAGCCAAG
>NW_022987668.1:1834586-1889586 GCF_902827165.1 Trematomus bernacchii | reverse complement strand
CCCGCCGGCTGCGCCTCGAGATGAACCTCGGGCTGCAGAGGGTCTTCCAGGAGATGCTCTACATCATGGACTGGATGGATGAGATGAAGGTAAAAGGGGGGGTGATGTAAACAACAGTTACCTAAATATTTTTGCTTGTCCGACATCTGTATGAAAATGTGTCTGTATAGTTTTATGGTCAAAACTATTTATTGTATGGTAGACCGTTATTTTTCTAGTCTGCAGGATAAAGATTGACACCTAGTCTAAATATCATGTCTATGTGGTGACAGCGGGGGGGATATAAAGAGGACACTCGGGGTGTTTCTCAATCGCGAGTAAAGCTGCTTCAGAGCCACTATTTCAAGCACGCTACGTCATCGAGTGCCGCCGAAGTACTGTTCCAATCTCCAGCATACTTGGAAATCTACCGAGCCCGGCGTACTCCGTTTGGAGAAATATCGAGGCTGCACATGAGTAGACTCCGCGGTCTTAAAATCCCCACAATGCTTTGCGCACGGACCAATTTCCCCAAATCTGTGGCGGAAGATGTAAGAGGCGGGGCCTCTCATATGACGCACACCTGCACTTGCTCGCCTGTTCCACTCTTCGTTTTCCGAATGCCAGGAAGTATTCTTGACTCGCTTCTGAAGCAAGATGCTCGGCAGACATGTGCTACCAAGCAAGCGTACTCGCGATTGAGAAACACCCAGAGTTACAATAGTTACCTGAAACTGTTATTAAGGTGCATCTTGGACTTCCGGTTTGATAGGATGGAGTAGACACACGTTGAGTCTCGCTCCCAAACATTTTCACATTTGAACTTTCTCGAAGCCCATGACTCTGCTTTAATTTCATACCAAGTGAATAATAATATAACCTCGCCGAACACACCATCGAAATATGACAACCAAACCTGCTAAACTGAGCACACACAAAAACTAAACGCCAAGACCGACCCTCCAGAGGGAGCTAGCAATGAGCTTAGCATGGCGTCCATATCCGGCCTATTGGAAGATTAAGTTTAATCTTATAATATTACAATCTACACATATCCAAACCGTCACGTGACTTTTCAAAGTACCAATTATTAATACCCATTTCCTTGCAGTCTTGATAAAGACAAGTGAAGAGAAACTATGAGTGTACTCACTGAATACACATCATCAAGATTCAAAGGTTTTATCGCCATATGCACAAAGCTACAGCATAGAAATGGCAATGAAATTCTTCTGACCTGAGCTCCTCCAACAATGCAACATATATAATAAAATACGAAATATAAGTCTATATACATGTAATAGAATATGATATGTATCTTCTGTTGGATTTAGAAGTTTTTTTACTGAACATCTGATCCAGTGAATGTCTGTAAAACCATAGTTTCATAATAAGTGCTCTTGTAATGTATTTTGTGATGACCCCCCCCCCCCTCCCTGCAGATGCTGCTCCTCTCCCAGGACTACGGGAAGCACCTCCTGGGGGTGGAGGACCTGCTGCAGAAACACGCTCTGGTGGAGGCCGACATCGCCATCCAGGCCGACCGCGTGAAGACCGTCAACCGCAACGCGCAGAAGTTCGCCGACGACATGGAGGGTGAGGCAGAGAGAGACAGACAGAGAGTGAGACAGAGAGACAGACAGAGAGAGTGAGACAGAGAGTCAGAGAGAGACAGAGAGAGTGAGACAGAGAGTCAGAGAGAGACAGAGAGACAGAGAGAGTGAGACAGAGAGTCAGAGAGAGACAGAGAGACAGAGAGAGTGAGACAGAGAGACAGAGAGACAGAGAGTGAGACAGAGAGTCAGAGAGAGACAGACACAGAGAGAGAGAGAGAGAGATGTGTCTGTTTTGTTTCTGTCTTTCTTTTTACATGTGATACTTGTGGTTTTGTAATTATATATTGTTGTAAATTGTTTAATGAATGAATTGTTTTTTTTCTCATCATTTCACTCTTGAATTGAATTGAATTGACGCTTTGGCAATACTGTTCACCTGACATTCATGCCGATAAAGCACATTGAATTGATTTGAGAGACAGAGAGATTTTATTCTCTCTACTTAATGAATCTCTCAGTTTTAGTTTGCTCAGATATAAATACATTCACTTTAAAGTTATTCTCATCCTTCTCCTCTTCCTCCTTCTCCTCTTCCTCTTTGCCTGCTCTCGCTTTTTGTACACATTTTCTTTTTCTTTCTCCAAATCCTCTGTATCGCCCTGTCTCTGTTTGTCCCACTCTTCTTCCTCTCCTTGTTCCCTTTTCCTCTCCTCTTTTCCTCGTGTCCCTCCTCTTCCTTCTCCCTTTCTCCTCCTTGTCCTCCACCTGTTCTTCCTCCCCCTCGTCTTCCTCCTAACCCTCCTCTTCCTCCCCCCTCAGGCTATAAGCCGTGCGACCCTCAGGTCATCAGGGATCGAGTGGCTCACATGGACTTCTGCTACCAGGAGCTGAGTCAGCTGGCGTCGGAGCGGAGGGCTCGGCTCGACGAGTCGCGCCGCCTCTGGAAGTTCTTCTGGGAGATGGCCGAAGAGGTTAGTATTAGTATAACTTTTAATATAAGTATTGATAGTTGTAGGATCCATGTTAAAATGTATCATTTGATATATTATGCGTGTATATAGTAGGGATGGGAATTTGAAAGCACATTAATATTTGAATATTTGACCCCCAAAAAACGGTTAAAAAAGAAAAGTTTTAATAATACATTATCAAATAAATATAGAAACCAAACCAAGTTTTCATTGATATTTGTCTTAAGATATTTAAAATGGCACTGTCGCATACATTTAATTAATCCATTTGATAATATGCAATCAACTTCTCCAGCACCCCTCCCAAAAAGAATTATAATGATAATTACAATACAATACAAATATTCAAAACTCATATTCGAATACCTGAATCATTTTGAATAGTCGATTAATCATTCCCATCCCTAGTATATAGATATATTTGAACATTGTAATCCTGAGTTATTAATATTATCATTTATTTAAACCAGCTGTCGTAAAATGTACGTCATACTGTAGCCGACTGCAGCTGGTAATTAGAAGTGCGAAGGAGAAAAGAATCACGGAGCAATATGGTTTTTTGACCTTTGAAAAGATGTGTTTGTACTGATACCTTTTGTTTAAGTAAAGACTCAACCAAACTTTAGTCAAGCTTATTGCTACTTGTGGATATATCGATTTGTGGATTAGACGTAATAGTCAATTTAAAAGTGATGTCTGCGTTGCTCTAACTGCGTCCTGACTGTGTGTGTCCTGCAGGAGGGATGGATCAGGGAGAAGGAGCAGATCCTCTCCTCCGAGGATTATGGGAAGGATCTGACGGGAGCGCGGCGTCTGCTGAGTCAGCACAAAGCCTTCGAGGACGAGATGAGCGGGCGCGCGGCCCACCTGCAGCAGACCATCCGGGGGGGCGAGGAGCTGGTGGCCAACGACCACTTCGGAGCGGACAAGATCAAAGAGCGCATCCAAGACATCCAGGTACGACCAGAGAGGCTCGAGATACCGTTTCCCACAATCCCGAAATACAAAAACAAATATATATATACACAATCAAAGACACATTTATACATATGCACACATTAAGACCTAAATAAAAGCACAACAATCAATAGATATAAAAATAACAGTAACTTCAATATCTTTGAGAATGTACATTAGTGCAAGACTGTCCATAGCAACGCAAGACTGTCCATAGCAACGTAAAGAAGTGTCTGGTGCTGGATTACGCCGCCATGGACAGTCTTGCACTAATGTACATTATTTGGTTTGATTTGTTTGCACTAGACCAGGGGTGTCAAACTCAATTTCATAACGGGCCACATTCGCATTATGGTTGAACTCAAAGGGCCGGTTGTAACTTTAAGACTATATAAAAATACATATAAATATTTAATATATATAAAATAATGTATTATATTACATTATTGCCTCTGCATTGGAGTATTATCGGATAGGGTAATAACTTCATAATTAACTCGGTCTGAAAGCAGAAGTCTAGGGCAAATAATTGCAAGTCTCTTTAGTGAGAATGTCACAAAATGATTTGAAAAGAAAAGCACAATTAAAAAAAGAAAAAAAGGTGACATTTTGAGAAAAAAAAGTAACATTTGGAAAAAAAGTCAATTCTGAGAAAAAAGTCAAATTTGAGATGCATTGTGCTCCATGTATGGGCAACGTGCTTCTGTAAATCGCCATGTAACCGTATAACAAACATATTATATTCTTTGCAAGCTCTTGTTGGGCCACAGAAAATGAAGTCGCAGGCCGGATTTGGCCCCCGGGCCTTGAGTTTGACACCCCTGCACTAGACCTACACAATAAATCATTTTGTTCATACAAGTTCCTCCTCAAACATCCAGAGTCTAATGTTAATATTCCATCATTTCAACAATGTGACACAAATTACTAGACATAAAATACACACGGTTTTCACACACACATGTAAATATATCTAATATGTAAATATGTCCCAATATGTATATATGTTCATTTTCATTCATTTCCCCCCCTCTCTCTCTCTCTGTAGGAGCAGTGGGCGGCTCTGGAGCGTCTCTCTGCCGTCCGTAAGGCTCGTCTGCAGGAAGCCTGCAACCAGCACCAGTTCCAGGTGAAACTCTTATTCTGTAGTTCCTCTGAGAAAATGTATTTTTGTATTTGAAAGCACAAAGCACCTCTTGTGTCTGTTTGTGTTCCACTTTATAAGATGTAGTTCTTCATAGTTATCCAACAGCCAGTAAGAAGAAACTATTTACATCTGTTTACTTAAAAAGCTAAATATTTTTGCTTGTCCGACATCTGTATAAAAATGGGTAATAAAAAACATCTGTATAGTTTTATGGTCAAAAGAACTCAAAACTATTTATTGTGTGGTAGACCGTTATTTTTCTAGTCTGCAGGATAAAGATTGACACCTAGTCTAAATATTTTTTATTGGTAATAGGACATTAAACGGGGCGGCGTGTGGCGCAGTGGAATAGTGCGTAGGTGTTCGGATCAGGGGAGCACAGGTTCAAACCGTAAGTCGCTTTGGATAAAAGCGTCTAACAAGTGACATGTAATGTAATGTAATGTTAAACAAACTTCTGGGTTTATAAGTCACCCCTTTACCCGCCAAAAAAAACCTTGATAAGCAATATATGATCAAGGTTGTTTTTTTTTTAAACATATACGGTAACTATAAATGACTGTGTATGAAATGTGTATAATTGAAATACCCTAAATTAAAATTACCTAAAATAAATAAGGTTAAAATACGTTTTTCTTATATTAAAAGTGTTTTGGGATTTTATTAAACCTTTTAATGTTTGTGTTCCACTAGTTCTTCATTGTTATCTTACAGCCAATAAGAAGACACTATTTACTTTACAGACATAGGTATAAATATATTGAAAATAACTTTAAAAAAGGTATTAAAACAATGAGACCCTTATTATTCTAGCCTGCAGGAACAAGATTCACACCTAGACTAAATATTCAGGAAAGGTCAAAAGAACTTATTTATATTGATAGTGTTTGTGATTATTTAACGGTCCTAATGTCCTTTGTGCAGGCGGATGCGGACGACATCGACACGTGGATGCTGGACGTGCTGCGGATCGTCTCCTCCGTGGACGTGGGCCACGACGAGTTCTCCGCCCAGGCTCTGGTGAAGAAACACAAGGACGTGGCGGAGGAGATCGGCAGCTACCGGCCCGTCATCGAGGCGCTGCACGAGCAGTCGCGCACGCTGCCGCCGGAGAAGGCCGACTCCGAGGAGGTGAGGGTCTTAGGACAGCTGAAATAAGAGAGGAGAAAGAAATAAGCATTTATTAGGGATGTAGAAGCAAATCTGAGGTCTATTATTTTAAGGATTTAGCTGTTAAAGTGAGAAGACTTCAAGTTTGTTTTCATTAGCCTGAAACCAGCAACAGTTCCAGGTGAAAATATGATTTCTTTATTTGATTTGACACTTTTGATCTTCCGTTTCAGTGCGTCTTATACCCTATATAAGATTCAGTTCTTTATAGTATATCCAGCAGCTTGCAAGACGACAACATTTATTGCTCTTTGCTTAAAAATATGAATATATTTGCAACTTTTTGTCATGAATGTTGGACATACTGTATTTGTGAAAAACTGAAAAATAAAGTTGTTAAAAATAAATAAATACAAAATAAAGATACAAAATATATAAATATTTTTTTTATGGGCAGACATCTGTATAAATGTATAAAACATTGGCAAAAAAGTGTGTTTTAATAATAATAATGCACGCTAAAGGCTCTTTGAGCATGTTTTATCACAGTGATCGTGCTGTTATGTTAAATGTTTGTTTGATATTTTAGAAAGACTTTGACTTGACTTTGATATGTCCAGCCAGAAAAAACTATTTATATTTGTAGGTAAACAGCCATAAATGTTGTCGTCTTGCTGGCTGCTAGATACCTAGAAATAACTAAATCTTGTATAGGCTATAAGACACACTGAAACAGAAGATCAAAAGTGTGAAATCAAATAAAAAATTAATTATATTTTCACTGGGAACTGGTGCTGGTTTCAGGCAAATGAAAACAAACTTGAATTCTTTTGTCCATGTTGACGTTACACATGGAGCTGCTGTGATGCAAGTCAAATGTCAGACTTGATCTGACCATTAAAGTAATATCGTATCGTATGGTTTAGGTGCAGAGCCGTCTGGCGGGCATCGAGGAGCGCTACAAGGAGGTGGTGGAGCTGACGCGGCTCAGGAAGCAGGCGCTGCAGGACGCGCTCGCTCTCTACCGGATGCTGAGCGAGGCCAGCGCCTGCGAGGTGTGGATCGACGAGAAGGAGCAGTGGCTCAACAGCATGGACATCCCCGAGAAGCTGGAGGACCTGGAGGTGGTGCAGCACCGGTGAGGGGGGCACATCATATTATATTTTAACTGTACTATGTATTATTTGGTTGACCTGTACTTAAATGATGTTTTATAATTGTTTGTGTGATAGAGATTATGCAATGTTTTTAGTGTTTGTTGATTGTAGGACTGCAGATGGAAATTAGCTATTAGCTCAAATCTGGCATAATTCATCTCTTTTCTGAGATGTATGTATTTGTATGCATGGTCTTTGTTGAAATAAATACATAATAATACATGTGTGCACCAGGAATAATCTTTAACAATGATTCTGATAAAAGTTAGAAGGGCACAGATGTATTTAGATAATTTATTTAGCATAAATAACACGTCTGGGAAAGATCACGCCCACCAGCTTTCTGTTTTCATAGGATCAATTCAATATTATAATTTAAATGCGTTTGTTTCTCTGCAGGTTTGAGAGTTTGGAGCCGGAGATGAACAACCAGGCGTCTCGAGTTGCCGTGGTGAACCAGGTTGCCCGGCAACTGATCCACAGCGTACACCCCAGTGAGAAGGAGATCAAAGCCAAGCAGGACAAACTCAACACCAGGTAACTAAACCGGGATTAAACCAGGGCATACACTGAGATTATCAAATCATTAAATAAGATTTTACCAGTAGATAATGTTGAATTTAAAGGGCTGCGTACTTGGAAATGTAACACCCAATAAAATTGAATTAAATGTTTATTAAACACTGATTGTCCATGTAACTGGGATTAAACCAGTGCATAAACTGGGATTATTAGGTCATTTACATCGGGTTATACTGATAGATGAACTGTAATGCAAGGGCTGCAATCTTGTAGTAATAATAGATGCAATTTGTATAGCGCCTTTCAAGAGACCCAAGGGCGCTTTGTTTGTTTGTTTGTTTGTTCAACATGTAAACAAACAAAATGGGCAAATAAATAGCAGTAGGAGTGGAAGCAGGGGGACTGTGATGGGTTAGGGGTCAAACTAAACTAAATAACGTGTTAACTGGTCCAGCTTCAGTTTAAGTTCATATTTCTGACGGTGTCTCAATTTACCAAAACTTCAACACTGGAGACCATCGTCGTTTTCTATTTCCCCCAAACACTTAACAGTTTAAGCTCATATTGATGGTGGTGTCTCTGTCTGGTTGTCCCTGCAGGTGGAGTGCGTTCAGGGACCTGGTGGATCTGAAGAAGGACAGCCTGAGCTCGGCTCTGGGCGTCCAGAACTATCACCTGGAGTGCAACGAGACCAAGTCCTGGATCAAGGAGAAGACCAAGGTACCATCAGGAGAAAAACACTTTACACACCACAGACTGCACAGATTCTACCTGAACTGCAGCTGGGAGATAACACACAGGATCATTGTATAGAAAATACTCTATTATACTTAGCATTATGAGAATAGAATAGATAGATAGAATCCTTTATTGTCATTATACAGGTACAATGAGATGAGGAGAGCTACTCCCTTTTTTTAAGGTGCCATCAAAAATACAAAAAAAACAAACAAGAGACGTACAGCATTCAGGAGAAGACAACATACAAACAACAAGCATCCATACTTCAATATGCAGATCAAGTTAAAGTGCAGGAATATATCGGTTTAAGTAAAAATAGGTATGTTTAAATGTGTAGAAGAATATATATATTGTGTCAGTGCAAGCTGGAGTTTAGTGCAATTATTGTTATAGAACTGTGCTTCCTAAACAAAGAACATAATTATCCTTTAAATAGAAGTAAGACAGTAACAAACTGCATTAAATTAACTATTTTATGTTACACTTTCAATGTTTTTAAGGCTCACTGGTGCCACAATGTGTTTTTTTTTACCATAATGTGGTTGATGCCCAACAGGGACTTATTAACCACAGTTAAACTGATAAATAACCCCCCCTCCCCGTCCTGCTGCAGTTGATCGAGTCGACCCAGGAGCTGGGGAACGACCTGGCGGGCGTCATGGCGCTGCAGAGGAAGCTGACGGGGATGGAGAGGGACCTCGCCGCCATCGAGGACAAACTGGGGGACCTGGGGAAGGAGGCGGAACGACTGGCCTCCGAACACCCGGAGCAGTCTGAGGCCATCAAGGGCCGGCTGGACGGCATCACCAGCGTCTGGGACGAGATGAAGGTACGGTCTCTCACACTGACACGACACTAATGAGTTTCTCTTCTCCTATCTTTATTACAAAGCGTGTCAAATGATTGATGTTACAACAAGGTATTGCACAACATGTGAAAATAAAAAAGTAGAACATTGAAAGATAAAAGTCTGGAGACTATTTGTCAAATAGACACAATGAAGGGCCAAATAACAGCTATTTTGTATATTGTTATTTTGAAAGTTGCCAGAGGAATTCATATTGTATTGCTATGCACGATCAAACAAACCCCTCTCCTTTGCTTCCTGATCCCAGGACACCATGAAGAACCGCGAGGAGTCCCTGGGCGAGGCCAGCAAGCTGCAGCAGTTCCTGCGCGACGTGGACGACTTCCAGTCCTGGCTGTCCCGCACGCAGACGGCCATCGCCTCCGAGGACATGCCCAACACGCTGACCGAGGCCGAGAAGCTGCTGACTCAGCACGAGAACATCAAGAACGAGATCCGCAACTACGAGGAGGACTACCAGAAGATGCGGGACATGGGCGAGATGGTGACGCAGGGCCAGACGGACGCGCAGCACATGTTCCTCCGGCAGAGGCTGCAGGCGCTCGACACCGGCTGGAACGAGCTGCACAAGATGTGGGAGAACCGGCAGAACCTGCTGTCCCAGAGCCACGCCTACCAGCTGTTCCTCAGGGACACCAAGCAGGCCGAGGCCTTCCTCAACAACCAGGTACACCTAAAGCTCACATCTGATGATCCATCACACCTGAAGAGTTTACTTCAGTCTGAGCCACAGACTGCAGAATGACTTAATGTGTCACCTGTGCATTTTAAAGTACATTAACAACCCTAGAGTAACATTGTTCCTTTATTTAACACTAAAATCTTCTTAATCAAGATATCATGCAGATGCAGAATGACTTAAATAAGGCCAAGATGAATTCAGTTGAAGGTGATATTGAACAGGATTCAGCATGGCCAAACACAAAAGAAGTCAACATAATTAGACGTAATGAAACATTATTTCCCTTGCAAGTATCAAAATAAACATTTGAAATAATTGAAAGACAAGATGACCCTTTTTCTTCTGCTGTGCACGGGATGTAGGGCACAGTAGAGACATTCAGATGATTTCATGTTACTCATCTTTCCCTCCATCAGTTAGACGCTGCCACCAGGTGGTAGAACATGGTCATTACAGCACCATGTAGTATTCAGTTTAATATTTATATTATTATATTGGAAAACAAAACACAACAAAGAACTAGTGCTTCTCTGTAATCGTTGTGCACATTATGAATAAAGTGTTCTCTGTCTCAGGAGTACGTGCTGGCCCACACGGAGATGCCCACCACGCTGCAGGGCGCCGAGGCGGCCATCAAGAAGCAGGAGGACTTCATGACCACGCTGGACGCCAACGAGGAGAAGATCAGCGGCGTGATGGACACCGGGCGCCGCCTGGTCGCCGACGGCAACATCAACGCCGAGCGCATCCAGGAGAAAGTGGACTCCATCGACGACAGGTGAGAAACATACTGGGAGTTTATCTATCTGCAGATGAATGGATGGTCTATAAAATACCAGAAAAAAGTTAACACTTTGCCACCCAGTTCTCAAAGTCAATGTGTTTTTTTTAATTAAAGAAGATATAAAGACAGAAAGGCAGGACATCTCCATATTTGAGGGGCTGAAGCTGTATTGTGTGCCTCCCTAACTCACACTCATTCTTAACATATATTGATTTTTGTTGTGCAGACACAAGAAGAACCGAGCGGCTGCCAGTGAGCTGCTGGCGAGGCTGAAGGACAACAGAGACCTGCAGAGGTTCCTGCAGGACTGCCAGGAGGTACAAACACTTTGAAGTTTAATACAAACAAAAGTTCAACCAAGTGTTTTAAGCACGAGGGTTGTACACAATAAGAGGTCATATTGAGGACAACAATTGCTTTTAATTTAAACAAACTCCTTTCATTAAAAATCTAAAAAATATGTGTAATTATTTGAAAGAATATCAGACTCAGAATAACTTTGAGAAAAAAATCTAAAAACAAAACAGTTCAGAAAACCTGCATTAACCTCTTGGAGAGTCTGTGATTTGTGCCTTTTAGATGACATATATGTGATGTGTGTGTGTGTGTGTGTGTGCAGCTGTCCCTGTGGATCAACGAGAAGATGCTGACGGCTCAGGACATGTCGTACGACGAGGCCAGGAACCTGCACAGCAAGTGGCTGAAACACCAGGCCTTCATGGCCGAGCTGCAGTCCAACAAGGAGTGGCTGGACAAGATCGACAAGGTAGGAACAACTGCACTCCTATCTGACTAGGTTGTAGGAGTGTTTGGGGGTTTTAGAGGGTATTATGCGGAACAAAACTGACAGGATTCTGTGCAGGGATTAATGGTCAATGTTGGGGAAATATTTTCCTAGGCCCATAACGTTGACCCAGTGTATCAGTGTGTTCTGCCTTCACTGAGCACAGGCCTGCACCTTGGGCTGATCTCAGTGCTCTCAGTGTTTTGTCTCCCTGTTCTTGCCTGTTGGCGTCAGCTGATAGAGGTGTAAAAGCACAACAATCAATATATACAAAATAACAGTCACTTCCATATCTTTGAGAATGTAGAATCAGTGTTTGCCATCAAAGTTCCAGCTCTCCCCTCGTGTCTCTCTGACTTTCGTCTCCATTGCTTCAGAAGTTTCCGTCACAGTCAATACTTTTCCCTCTTTCAGGACGGGAAGGCTCTGATGGCGGAGAAGCCGGAGACTGGGGCCATGGTGCAGGAGAAGCTGGCGTCCCTGGTGAAGATGTGGGAGGATCTGGAGTCCACCACGCAGACCAAAGCCAAGTGTCTGTTCGACGCCAACAAGGCGGAGCTGTTCACGCAGAGCTGCGCCGACCTGGACAAGTGGCTCGCCGGCATGGACGGGCAGCTGCAGTCCGACGACTACGGGAAGGACCTGACCTCCGTCAACATCCTGCTGAAGAAGCAGCAGGTGAGCCTTCAGCTGGGAGTCATTCTTCTTCAGGGCTTCACTGTATTTCCTAAGCACATAATGTTCATTCGATTTCTTTTGGTGTCTATTTCAGTCATTTAGCGCCTCTCTCTATCTGGTCGTTTTTTGGATGCGTTTTGTCTTTTTCCGTTATTATATATGAACAGGAACGCTGCATTAACAGGAACACCAATGATAGGACTCAGAGGGTGTGTTTGCTTTGTTTCCAGTTTCTAATGCACAGAAGCTCTTCCTGTGTTCCTGTAAAACACACTTCCTGTTACATCTCTCATTCTGACTGCAGCGTTTCTCTTCCTCTGAGCCTCAGAGCTTCAGAGCTGATGAACAATGAAGGGGAACTGCACACTAAACACAAACAGAGAGAACATACAAGACACCGGAGATGTTGAATCTTGGCACAAGCTGATTTGTATTTGTGGTGCCTGTTTTTGGTCTTAGGGTAAATAAGTGTGCTTCTGAATTTTATTATTTTGAATTCTCCAAACAATAATTCATAATGATCCAAAGCTCCTAAATTCCTGGAAGAACCTCTTCATTGTTTTCTCCTTTTTTACCAGCAGTGAAAGAAGAGGCAGCTAACCACACTGTGAAAAAAAAAAAAAGGACGAGAAGAAGAGAGGAGAGAGAGAGAGCGAGGAGCGAGAGCAGAGAAGAGAAGCGAGAGAGAGGCAGGAGTCAGAAGAGCAGCCCTCTTCTTCCTCTCGAGCGATCGGAGAGAGCTCTACTCCTCTGGCTCTCTCCTCATCTCTCTAGCTTCTCTCTCTCCTCCTCTCTCTCTCTCTCTCTCTCTCTCTCTCTCTCTCTCTCTCTCTCTCAAAGTCTTAGCTGTGCACACACCCGCTCTCTCACAGCAGTTATATAATCTTTCATTTGATGTGTTATCACACTGAGTCTGAGAAGTGTGTGTGTGTGTTGGCAGAGTGTGTGATCTGAGAGAATGGATTCCTCGCCTTCCTCTCTGCTTTCATTTTTAGATCTGTTTCTTGAGATTAATGATTTCAATAGATTTGAATTCAAGACAATTTTTTTTACGATGGGTAGATAAAATGTGTGACTTCTAATTCAATTTAAATATTTTAATTACATGTTTATTTTTAAACTTTGCATTCGTTCATGTATTTCTATTTATTTGATTTGACTAATTTACAGGAACAATATCTTAACTAGCCTTTCCCAGAGCTTTAGCGAACGATATACTCACTAAGGAAGAATATGAGTTCTGATTGAAAGCTGTGGAAATGAATAGTAAAAGGTCCTTGAGAATTAATATTTGTTATGTTATATTTTTCATTCTAGTTCACTTACATTTTATATTATTGTTGTGAAACCCATTTTGTATTCATACACTAAAGAAGAGTTGACTTTGGATATGTATTTCTTGTTTAAAATCACTTCCAAACTGTATTCTATTTCTTTAAAAAACCACTTTCCCCCTCCTTATTTCTGTGTTTTTGAATGCTCTAACTCCCCTGTGTGGCCCTCAGATCCTGGAGAGCCAGGTGGAGGTGCGTCAGAAGGAGGTGGGGGAGCTGCAGCACCAGAGCCAGGCGCTCAGTCAGGAGGGGAAGGGCTCGGAGGAGGTGGACGGCCAGAGGATCAGCGTGGAGACCAAGCTGCAGGCCATGCAGGCGCCGCTGCAGCAGAGGAGAGAGAACCTGATGTCCTCCAGGGAAATCCACCAGTTCAACAGAGACGTGGAGGACGAGATCGTGAGTACAGCAGACAGGAAGTGGAGTGGGTTAGACTGATAGGGAGAAACTGGAGCTTAAACATCTAGAGCATCTTTAAAGGTAGGTTTGAGAAACCGGCTCGAGATACACTTTTTGTTATATTCCATGGAATGCTCTTAACATCCTGATAGCAATGAATATCTTCAGTGCTTTGACAAAAAATCCATAAAAAAATATCATCTGTGGAAGCCGTAGTACTGTAAAAAGTACGACCAATCATTTGAGCCGGCCCGGCTAAAATAATTGGATGGCCTACCTGCCTGTCAGCCTTCCATCTGTGCACAAACTTATCTCGTGCCCTCATTGGTCATGTGCGCGTTCATGTGTGTTGGAGGGGCTCTGTAAGGAAGTGGCAGATTTTCGCCGGTTGTGTATTTTCAAATTCTAGCGATCTCGAGCCGGTTTCTCAAACTTACCTACCCTACCTTTAAGTTTCTTTATTATCATATACAGCATTTTTTTTACGATGAAACCAATAATTTAAAAAAAAATTAGAATTTAGGACATAAAATGGTTTAAATATTGGGCTTCAATATGAAATAAATGTATATAAGATATAGTCATACAATTCAATTACTAATAACAAATAATGCCAGTAGCCGTGTAAACCATGTTATAATAGCACTATTAATATTTATAATAATGGCAATATTTTAGTTATATTTGCAGTATAAATACTAAATAGAGCAGTACTCGTAATAATAATAATAATAATAATGGCAGTATTAATAGTCGACATTTTAGCAGTATCAATTCAAAAGTGATAATAATAGCAGTTGTACTTGAAATGATAGCAGTATTAATAGTAGTAATAATTGCAGTTTTTATAGTATTATTAGATTAGTAGTATCAGCAGTAATAATGTAATAACCCCTCTCTCTTTTGTGCAGCTGTGGGTGGAGGAGAGGATGCCTCTGGCCACGTCCACCGACCACGGCAACAACCTGCAGACCGTACAGCTGCTCATCAAGAAGAACCAGGTACGCACACACACACACACACACTTATCCATCTAAATCCTCCCTAAAAGTGTTCCAAGTGTTGTCTCTAACCCCCTCCCCTCGTTCTCCGCCCCTCAGACCCTGCAGAAGGAGATCCAGGGTCACCAGCCGCGCTTCGACGACATCTTCGAGCGCAGCCAGCACGCGCTGCGGGGGGGCAGCCCGACCGCCCAGCTGATCCAGCAGCGCCTCGCCGAGCTGCAGGCGCTGTGGGAGCAGATCCAGAAGGAGACGGAGAAGAGACACACGCGGCTCAGCGAGGCTCACGAGGCGCAGCAGTACTACTTCGACGCCGCCGAGGCCGAGGCCTGGATGAGCGAGCAGGAGCTCTACATGATGTCAGAGGAGAAGGCCAAGGTGAGGGGGGGGTCAAAGGGTAAAGCTCAGGGGTCAGGGAGAGGAGCTGCAGAGGATGTTGTACACAGTTAGAGGAAGTACTTGGGTCATTTAGGTTCATAACTGCACTAAAACCACACTATACAAATACAGGTTCTGCATTGAAACCTATAATAACTAGAATCAAAACAATGTATTCAAAGTTTTGAAAGTTGAAGTAATTATTGCAGAAAGATTTTTTTAAATACATTAAAATAATAAAGGGAATAGCAGCTAACTTTCACATTTAAAATCAACTAGAATCACTTAATGTTTTTAAAGTAAAAATGACTGAAACAATTATTAAAAAGCGACATTCACATTTTATTTTCAAACTGTTCAGACCTTTTCCAAATACTTTTCAATAAATGTTCAGTCATTTTGTAAGGATACTTTTTGGATATTTTTTTTTATATTTAGCAGATGTTTTCTCTTACTACTTTTGTATCACATTGTATTTATCACACACTTCAGTGTTATTTTACGGATCCATTACTTCCTGTTTCTCCGTTTTAGTTTACATGTTAGTTCCTCACTTTGTAGATTCTCTGTTAGTTGGTGTCAGACTGTCTCTGCTGTTTCTCCCGGTTAGTAAACATGTAATACTCTGATTTAGGTCTCTGTAAAATCACAGAAACGTTTTTCTAAATACATGAGATGGTTTAGTTGTTCTGTTTAACTTGATCTGAGATGTTTTTAGGTTTTGTTACAGTGTATTCAGTAGGTCAAACCTTTCAAAAACTTCACACTGCTTACTGAGAGATTTTACTGTAGTAAACACATGACATATTTTAAATTAGGTGACTAGTTTGTTTTAATCTGTGAAGATGACAAGTTTCGCTGAGTTTTACAGGGAAGTTTCAGATAACATTTGTTGCACTTTCATCTCCCTCTCTTTTAATGAATCACTAGTTTTGTCGGAGTTTAAAGACATTCTTCAATCTGTGTTACAGACATTTTTCAAGCAATTCTCTTTCCTTTCTTTTCAGTTTGTCTTTTTGTCCCTGATCTTTTGTCTCCAGTGATTCTTTCTTCAACATAATATTATTATATATCTGTGTGTGTGTCCCTCAGGACGAGCAGAGTTCTGTGGCCATGCTGAAGAAGCATCAGATCCTGGAGCAGGCGGTGGAGGATTACGCTGAGACCGTGCACCAGCTGTCGGGCACCAGCCGCGGCCTGGTGGCTGCAGAGCACCCCGACAGGTCAGGGGTCACTCTTTACCTCAAGCAGAAAGCTTTGATCCTTGTTTAATGGATTTACAGAATGTGGTTTTGTTAATAATCAGAATCAGAATACCTTTGTTCGTCCCACAGAGGGGAAATGCACAGTTGTTACAGCAGAAAAGAGCCGAAGACAGCTTCATGTTACCTAAGAAGCATGCACAAAAAAGTATTAAAATGTAGCTATGTATTATTCTACTCAATGTGAATTTGTTATATTCCTGTGACTTTGTGATGGGAGTTATTTATTTTATTGTATTTATTATTTTATTTGTATTATTATTTTTCTGTGACCATGACCTAATGGGGTAGGGGTGCGGATAGGGGATGGGTATTTGTCTTTCCTTTATCAGACAAATTGTCCTGTATATTGTGCTGAAAGTGCCATGTCTGCAAACAAACACAGAAAAAAAGAAAATAAATTACACAATTTACAAAATACACATCTGTAACAGTGATAAAAATGTGAATCTAATATGAATGTCTCTGTCTGTCTCTGCTGCAGTGAGCGTATCGGCATGCGTCAGTCTCAGGTGGATAAGCTGTACGCCGGGCTGAAGGATCTGTCGGAGGAGCGCCGGGGGAAACTGGACGAGCGCCTGCGTCTCTTCCAGCTGAACCGAGAGGTGGACGACCTGGAGCAGTGGATCGCTGAGAGGGAGGTGGTGGCCGGGTCCCACGAGCTGGGCCAGGACTACGAGCACGTCACCGTCAGTACCTTCACCTGTCTTCATAGGCCTTCATTTGGGGATTACTAGCAGTACCTTGTATGGTCTTATTTATGCCTTACTTAAATATAAAATAAATAAACTTGCCTTACTTAAATACAATTCTGAGATTAGGTACTTGATTGTCTTATCAATTATTTATTTTTGAAAGGCTCTATTATGCTTTTTCTGTGTTCCTTTTCCCGTAGTGTTTTTTTTAATAGGTTTTAGTGTAATGTAAATGATCTGCAAAGGCAAAAATCCATGTGTTCCCTCCAGAGGGAGTTTCTCTCCTATACTTCTATTTGGAAGCCATTAGTGTAATTTTTAATCCACTACATTTATTTGACAATTAATGCTCGCTTTCAAAGTATTGATATCCGTATTGTTGAATATACTTAAAACAATTATTCTTGCTCAAATCCAACAGAAAGTGTGCTCGTATGACAGGATGGTAAGAACCTTTACCCTTTGGTCCTCAGATGCTGCAGGAGCGCTTCAGAGAGTTCGCCCGCGACACAGGGAACATCGGGCAGGAGCGCGTGGACACGGTGAACCAGCAGGCGGACGATCTGATCAACACGGGCCACGGAGACGCCGCCACCATCGCAGAGTGGAAGGACGGGCTGAACGAGGCGTGGGCCGACCTGCTGGAGCTCATCGACACGCGCACGCAGATCCTCGCCGCCTCCTTCGAGCTGCACAAGTTCTACCACGACGCCAAGGAGATCCTCCACCGCATCCTGGACAAACACAAGAAGCTGCCCGAGGAGCTGGGCCGCGACCAGAACACGGTGGAGACGCTGCAGAGGATGCACACCACCTTCGAACACGACATCCAGGCGCTGGGGACACAGGTACTAGAGATGTGGGACTGATACAAGTCAAAGTCAACTTTATTGTCAATCTTTCAGTTTGTGTACAGACAGAGAGATCGAAATACCGTTTCCCACAATCCTGAGTACAAAAACAAATATATATAAAAATATGTATGCAAGAATAACAAACCGGTTTAATTACAAGTAGGTTTAGACGTATAAGGAATAGGCTTTGGTGTATAATGTTGCAGACATAAACACAGTAAGAGGAAGTGGGTTGTAAAATATGAGCAAATATGGAACTAATAAAAAGCTATTTTATATACAATTTAAAAGCCTGGAAACGGCACATTCAGCTGGCTTTTGATACTAGCTTGAAAATAAAGAAGGTCCTTTCAGGGTTCTTACAGCATTGAATTAATTGATTTAAACGAAGTGTCTTAAAATAATATTATAAAAATGGCTGTTGAAAAAAAGTGCCAAGACGCAGAGAGTAGGATTTTATGAATCACTTTTCTTTTCTGACATTGGATTGTTACATTTCTGTCTTTTTAAAATAGTTTACCAGTTTCCTCTCACACTCGCTTCCTCCTGATCCATCTAGGGGAAGAATTGTGCATCAAATTGGTCCTAAATGTAATTCCAAGGGCCCATATAAGCTTCTCATACTGATGTTTAAAAGCTTTAGTGTGTTCTTCACTAACTGAGCGTTTGTCCTCCTCTTCCTCTGTGCCTCCAGGTGCGGCAGCTGCAGGAGGACGCCGTCCGTCTGCAGTCGGCTTACGCCGGAGACAAAGCCGACGACATCCAGAAGAGAGAAGGAGAGGTGAGCTGAGAGACAGGAAATACACTTTGGATTCAATCAGTAACTCTGAGTCTGACGGTTCCTGCTGCAGGAGATGTTTTTATAAATCTATATATCTTTCAGTATGTTTCTGATAGTCCTTCTCTTACTGATTGAATTGAAAGTGATCTGCATTGATGTTAAAAGGCTCTCTGTTACTCACGCATGCTGCAACGCTGCTGCACTAATTTTGCTCTTCCTCCGCCCTGAAATATTCATTTTCTTAGCAAAGAAGAAAATACACTTTTAGGGGGCTCAGATTCCCAGATTAAAGAATCCTAAAATATGTTTAATGATATGCTTGTGTGAGGCTGTTTAAAGATGCAAGAACATGGAGTATTGTTCATGAAAATCTGTTATTTTATTCATAACCCTACAACAGGTTTCAGATCTTAGACGCTTATTAAATCCTACAGGGCATGGTCAAAATACAGGGAACACTATAGAGTTTCCTCATTGATGCTTTTGTACACATTAGTGCTTATAATATCCTTATAAATGCCCATAAGGAAAAGCACTTTCTTTCAATAGAAACTTGAGTTAAAACGTGATTTCTCTCCAAATCTTATCTGGTTTTTTAACCATCGTCATTAATTTGCAATGAAACAGTGACAGTTATATCACGGTCAACATTGTGAATACTTTAAACACGTTTTTTAACAGGTCAGACCTGTTTTTTGTTAACTCAGATTAAAGTTAAGATAGTAAGTTTGCTGAGATCATAAAAGAAAAAGTCCCAGGTTTCGGGATTTTTTTTTTGTCTTCCTCCGAGTCAAATAAGAAAATATACAAAATCCAGTTTTAACTATATGGGAATTTTGTCATTTTTTGTGGTGTAAATAAGGCGACAGTGCAAGTTATCGCACATTTTCCATTTCATCAGGATGTTCTCTTTTTCCTGAGAGGCGCCTGTCTCTAAGAAGTGAGCACCACGTCTTTTGTCTTTTTGTTTTTTGTCTCTGTTTTATTGTTTTTCTTTGTACAGGAAAGTGTCTTCTACGTGTGTCTTCATACATCATGGTACATCTTAGGGAAATTCTGCAAACTCAAACAGAAGTAGATGTTTGTAAAGAATAACAAAAGTACCACGTTGAGGTGCAGAGTGTTGATGAAGATCCACACTGAGTGTTTTTGATGGCGTTGTGTTTTGACCATTCCCTGTATGTCCGTTTCCATCCTCTCTGTCCCCCCCCCCAGAGGAGAAAGGGAGAGGTGAGACTCTGTTTACCCAGAAAAACATCGGCTTTGCATCAGTGTTCATTTTGGCTGCAGTTGTAGGCTTTACTCTAATATTTCGACTAAAATGTTGAATAGTTTTAGTGACATTTTAGTCGCTTTCATGCAGTACAGCTGACCTGGTGATTTGGAAATACTCGTAGGGTTTGTTTGTGTCCTCCTAAGGTCACTGTGTGGGTGGATGTTTGCAGAGAAGACATCAATTATTTATGATTGCCAACTCTGCCAATAAGCAGTAAACTCCACCCACCTGGGCCTCAGAGGAGGGTAAAACAAACACTACTAGTAGTTTGCAAATACAGATTAGGTCTGTCAGTCAATGAAAATGTAGGGCTTCAGCATCTAGCTTTTTAAAAATCAATGTAAGATGCATTTGTTATACTTCACGGCTGCACACAGTGGTGCAATGCAAATGTTTTTGTTCACATTTGCTTAACAGTAGTCGCTTTTTAGCCTGCAAAGTATCGCTTTTAGTCCCCTGCAAGGCACGAGTCCATCGACTTTAACCATGTCTCAGTGTCACATGGTTCTTTGGATAATAACAGAACTGAGAGAGGGGTAAGAAGACTCAAATCTACTGATTATTTTTTGAATGCAATCAGCAAGGCCGTCAAAATGTAGGCATTAATTCTGGAGACATCTGCAACAGCGCCTCTCTGAGCACACTTTGCCTCGTGAAGCTCAGACACTTTTACTTGTGTGGCTGCCTTTGGCTGGAAAATGATGTTTAATTCTCCAGTTTTTTTTTTATTGAGGTTAAATCCAGTAGTGGTTATACACTCAGACTCGCACTTTGGGGCTCCATTTAGCTGCAAATTGTATTAAAAGTATGTCAAGGTAAAAGAAAACTGTAAAAAAAACTAAAGTGTTTATAAGTTACTTCAGAATCTTCCTAAGGTATAGAAATAATAATTACAAGTCTCCACCAGCTGATATTGAGAGCAAATATCTGATCTACTAAAAAACTGAAAATCAGTCAGAAAAAATCCATCTCTCATGAAGCAGCCCTGCTCACTGATACTCTTATGGCGCATTTCCACTGCAGGGCCTCGCACGGCTTAGTACGGTATAGTTAGGCCTTGGTAGGCCAGGCTCACTTTATGCTGCGTTTCCATTACAGTTTAGTAGCTGGGGTAGTAACTATAGTAACGCAGTGTAGGCGGAGCCGTGACGTGATCTTCAATGCGAACCACAAAACCAACACAGCCGTTAGCTGTTAGCACTCAGAGCTCACAGCTCCTCATATCTGTTCAGAAACTAGACACAAGTGAAACAAGTACAAACCACAGACTGCCTGTGTCATGGCGAGTACAGTCGCTGGTTTATTTATGTCTGTATAGGCCGTTGTTGTGAGTGTGGAGGGTCGGAGCATATACAACGTTAGCTTAGCCAATCTCCATTCAGAAAACACGCATTTTAAAAGGTGTTTCGCCTGCCGTCTGTCTGCAGACTTGTCAAAGCATTAATTCATGGTTTTTACTAACCGGTATCAGTATGTTGTTACTTCGGCACCATTTTGAAACGTGTATTACAATTAAATCACGGTAAAATATGTTCATTTTGTTGTAGTTGTAGCCCTCTTGCCAGCGATTCTCTCTCTAGTTTAGCATACTCAGCCCGGTTGGTGGCCCGGAAAAAAACACGATTTTGGAGAGCCAGAAAAACTGTGAAAAAGTACCCGTTAGCCGGAACTACCCCTAGTGGAAACGCAACCGAAAACAGGCCGGGTTTGGCACGGCACGCTTAAACCGTGCTACGCGCTGCAGTGGGAATGCGCCATTACAGTCACCTTACACAGCCAGAGATATTAATATACATATAAATATCAGAGCGTTATTGTCCTGTTGCCTTCTTGAGTCTCTGCCGTCAGCGCATTGTTTATTATTTGCTTTATGCTATTTATTTATTTCCCCGGGCTGTAGCACCTGTGCTAGACTCTGCAACTGTTACATGACCTTTAAAGTGTTAAGTATTTTACAGTATATGCAAGCTGAATATCCCTCATTAATAATCTGATGTATCATAAAGTATAATGGTCCCCCACTGATGATGATGGATCTCTTCTGATGAAAGTGAACACAGTTGTGAGATGCTCCTCTGTTTTGGGGCTGGGGTATATTACGTAAAGGTAAAAATGGAGATTAAATGTGCTCTTTTCTGTCCTCCCCCCTCAGGTGCTGGAGGCCTGGAAGAGCTTGCTGGAGGCGGCGGAGGGCCGGCGGGCGAAGCTGGTGGAGACCGGAGACAAGTTCCGCTTCTTCAGCATGGTGCGAGACCTGATGCTGTGGATGGAGGACACGATCCGCCTGATCGAAGCCCAGGAGAAACCCCGGTGAGGAGTGTGGAGGGAATTCTTAAGAGAAACTGATCAATTATTCATGTGCAAAGTTTGTTATATTTAATAAAGTAATAAAGAAAGTCAATATACAAGTGAAATCCATCCCAAATGTAGGAACAGAGCTACTTCATCCTCAGAGGATAAAGAAGTTCTGCACCCAGAACACAGCTTACAGTCACACTATAAAGCCAACTGGTCCACCCTTAACATCTAAACATCCCCACCATTAAACCCCCTCGTCCTTAACCTTTTGCAAATTAAGCATGGATGTATAATAAGAACTGGATACAGCGTGGGAGGCGGGGTCTCGTTCTTTCCTATGAGAGCTGCTCATTGGCGCATGAAGACAAAATGGCCCAACTTTTGAGAGAGCGAAACGTCACAGATTACCCATCATGCCTGGCTGTCGGAGCAGAAGAACCCGTATGTGCGCTCATAGAGCATGCGCCCCCCGAGCTCCCACTCTCGGCACAGTAGAATGAATGGAGACGGAAAATAAATCTAGATTCGGCTTTTAGTGCATTTTACAACTTTGAGGACCGAATGATTCTAATAAGGGCTATAAAATAGTTCATAATGGGTAGTTTATTTAGTTACAAAAAAATTATCCGCTGATTTACAGACGTCTCTTTCCCCATGTTAGTCAATGGGGAAAAGTCTTTCTGGGCCCAGTGACGTCACGGACTGATACGGAAATTGTAGTACCGCCGTTTGGACACAATGAATATTGGCACAGAGTCCGGCGCACTTCCTGGGGGCTTGGGTTTAAGATAACAGCTGATGTGCAGTGGTTCACTCATTCCTCTTCCCTGTGTGGAGGAAATAAGTAGCACACGCTAAAAAATGTTTTCGTGATGATTTTGTTCTGTGTATCTCATTTCACTTCCCACTTTCGCTTTGAATAGAAAATATTGTTGACGGTTTATTGTTTGAGTCCCAGGCAAAAAAGAAATTGGGTACAGATTCTTGCAAAAAACATGATCTATTTCATATATTTTTAAATAGAAATTAACATTATATTATGGATAATGGCGACAGCTATTTAACAATCATTTAAGCAGATTTTTATTTATTTTCAAAATCTTTTAGCAAAACGTATTTCAACAACATTAAGACAACTGTGTGTTGGGATGTAGATCTGAAAACAGAACCTATGTTTTTTACTGTAAATATGGCTTTATTTACTAAAACGAAATGAATTTGTTTGTTTTTGCTGGTCTTCAGGGACGTGTCGTCTGTGGAGCTGCTGATGAACAACCATCAGGGCATCAAGGCGGAGATCGACACCCGAAACGACAGCTTCACGTCCTGCATCGAGCTTGGGAAAGCTCTGCTGGCCAGGAAGCACTACGCTGCAGAGGAGGTGAGGACCTGCAGAGAAACACGTCCTTTACACAAAACCTCTCCCTGTGTTTCGTTTCCAGAATAGATTTTGCTGTGAAATGCTATAGCGATAGCAGGAACAGACCTTTTTTGATAATCAATGAATCGTTAAAGTCATTTGTCATGCATGTATTTAAAAAAGCAGTTTTAAGCATATAAAATATAGCAATGTGCTGCTTTCTCTGTTTTATATCATATCAAAGTGAATTGAACAGCACCTTCTGAAGAATGAGTGTTTCTAGTTTCTAGCTTCAAATCATATGAATACATTTGCAATTTAATAATTTTTCTCATTTTAAACTTATTTTTAAAATGTTTTTCTCCCCTCGGATTAAAGAAAAGTTGTTGCCTGCATAGAAACACATTAATTATCAACATCCTTTTCTGTGAATGTCTTAAAAAATCACCTTGAACTTTGAGAAACTGGACATTTTTCACCATATCCTCACGTTTTATCGATGATGAAAATACATGTTGGTTCCAAACCTACTTGCATTTCCTGGAGAATGTAAATTAAGGGTCTATGTAGATTTTATTTCCAAATTGTAATCTTCTTTTTCAATATTTTTCTCCTCAGATTAAAGAAAAGTTGTTACAGTTGACGGACAAGAGGAAAGACATGATTGACAAGTGGGAGGACAGATGGGAGTGGCTGAGACTGGGTAAAGACCTTCACATATAGTCACAGAAACCATGTCAATAAGCTGAATACATGTTGATTAAATGTGTGTGTGTGTGTGTGTGTTCAGTCCTGGAGGTGCACCAGTTCTCCCGGGATGCGGGCGTGGCCGAGGCCTGGCTGCTGGGGCAGGACCCCTACCTCTGCAGCAGGGAGATCGGGCTGAACGTGGACGAGGTCGAGAAGCTCATCAAACGCCACGAGGCCTTCGAGAAGTCGGCCGCCACCTGGGAGGAACGCTTCTCCGCTCTGGAGAGGCTGACCACGGTGAGACGCAGACACATCAGAATAATGATAAACTGTATTTGTATAGCACCTTTCATGCACAAAGCAGCCCAAAGTGCTTTACAGAAAACATAACAACAATAATAAAATAAATACAGAACAAGATAAAACATCCGAGTGATCCTAATGAAATTCCTGTGAATTAAAGCTGACAATAAATTTAAATATGTTGAAATAAAACCATTTAAAAATGTAAAATAAAAGCAAAACAGAAAAAACACAGTTTTCAAACTCACACTTGCTTTAAGTTACTCTGCATGTCATTTAAGATCCAAATTCACACTGATTATGGTTTAATATATTCTTAAATCCAATGACAGAAATCTGGTCTGGATTACTCCTGAATTCTGTACAGTACCTAAGAGACAAATACCAATGAATGGAATAAGTAAATGTTGTTTTTGAAGGAATCTGTATTTTAAAGATCACCTATCATGCTATTTTTAGGCAATAGCATAGGTCTCAGATATATAAAAATATATAAAAAAACATGTCTATGAAGTGTTTTGCTCAAAATACCAAACAGATCACCCATTCTAGCCATGCCTCATATCCCTCTATTTCACTTCCTGTTTCAAAAGTGCTGATTTGGGTATAAAGCTTTAAAAAAAGGAGGGGGCTGAGCTCATGCGGGACCCGGCAGCTACTGTCTAAACTAAATACTGCCGTGATGAAACGCCATATCATGGATTATCAAGGATTATTTCTGAAACAGTATGGAGCTCAAAGGCTTTCTCTCTTGCCGGTTATACCACAAGGTGAGTTCCTTTTTATTTCCTGCTTCTTCACACACATGCTCTCCAGTACAGGTTAGCTCTGAGTGTTAGCGATGCTAATGTAAACACCGACCATATTACGTCCAAAACAGTCGGGCATTGTTTCTGATAGCAACGTTTCTGATAGGGCCGTGGGTCCACATTTCAGATATTACGTCATATCGGACGCAAATCTGGATCAGCTCCGTTGTTGCCCCGTTTTTAGAGATTTGGGTACGGAGGAAAAGAGAGAGGGTTTTATTTTCTGACGCTGCGTGAGTTCCCTGACACACCGGGGACACATAATTATGTATAAAAGACATTAAAAAGTGCATTTTGCATGAGAGGTCCCCTTTAAGATAAGACAAGATAAGATGGACCTTTATTAATCCCTGTGGGGAAATTAAGTAGTTTAAACAACAACATGCTAAGATTGAAAAACAGGACAGCACAGATTCACACAAGATTAAAGATTAATACATTTCAAGATACATTTCAAGATAAAATGATATGCAGTTAAGAAACTTTAACTGAGGCTGAATGTGTGTGTGTGTGTGCAGATGGAGTTATTGGAAGTGAGAAGAATGCAGGAGGAAGAAGAGAAGAGGAGGCAGTCCCCCCTGACTGAGGCTCAGCCCGGAGACGCTCAGATCAGGTCAGTGTTTGTTCGGCCGTCAACACATGCAGTATTTTCATCCGGTACTCTTTTAATGTTCCTTTTATTGTATCAAATACATTTTTCTGATTCAAGTTAATCACTTTTTTTTATTTTGAATGTTTAATACATTACAAATCATTGGAACCTGACAAAAGCAACCTACCTTGATATAAATATTAAGAGACATTTTCACCCACGTTCAAGTACATACTTTGACTTTTATAACGGTGCTTTAATAACGGACAAGAGGGGTGGTAATATAAAGTCAATGCAAAGACGAGAACTTATACTAATTTGGATCAGGCCAATGCCAATGAAGCTAAATGCACAATTTGCATGATTAGCAATTTAGCTAAAGTGGTATCAGATGTGTTTACACGAGTCCCCCGCACAAGATGTGGCAGAAGATGAGGGGCTTACTTCCATTTAGATACCAACAATGTTTCATCAACCATGCACTAAATAACTAAATGGTTTATATTTGCTTTGCATTACCGCCACTTCCTTGATGTCCCTTGCTCCATATGTTCTGGCATCTATTACCATGGCATGGGAGAAAACCTGCAAAACTAAATGTTCCTGAATTTACTGCATGTGTGTATAGTGGCAACTAATGATGCTTGAAAGGTTATCCCAGTAATTCACCAGGACCTGTGTGTGTGTGTGTGTGTGTGTGTGTGTGTGTGTGTGTGTGTGTGTGTGTGTGTGTGTGTGTGTGTGTGTGTGTGTGTGTGTGTGTGTGTGTGTGGTGTGTGTGTGTGTGTGTGTGTGTGTGTGTGTGTGTGTGTGTGTGTGTGTGTGTGTGTGTGTGTGTGTGTGTGTGTGTGTGTGTGTGTGTGTGTGTGTGTGTTGTGTGTGTGTGTGTGTGTGTGTGTGTGTGTGTGTGTGTGTGTGTGTGTGTGTGTGTGTGTGTGTGTGTGTGTGTGTGTGTGTGTGTGTGTGTGTGTGTGTGTGTGTGTGTGTGTGTGTGGTAACTGGTAACTGGCCGTTTCTCAATGTCGAGTATACCTGCTGCAGAGCCACTATTTCAAGTATACTACGTCATCGAGTGGCGCCGAATGCTGGGCATTTAAACAGTCCTTCGGCGCCACTCGATGACGTAGTATACTTGAAATAGTGGCTCTGCAGCAGGTATACTCGACATTGAGAAACGGCCTGTGTGTGTGAGGTGTAACTGTGTGTGAGAGTTAACTGTGTGTGAGAGAGGGTTAACTGTGTGTGTGTTCTGTGTGTGAGATGGTTTTAACTGTGTGTGAGAGAGGTGTTACTGTGTGTGTGTTCTGTGTGTGAGATGGTTTTAACTGTGTGTGAGAGAGGTGTTACTGTGTGTGTGTTCTGTGTGTGAGATGGTTTTAACTGTGTGTGAGAGATTAAACGGTGTGTGTGTGTTCTGTGTGTTTGCAGGGAGGGAGAGCCGGTGTCTCAGAACGGGCTGCCGTCAGACCAGGAGTCTCCCAGGGTTAGTTACCGCTCGCCTGCATACCAGCAATACAGCAGCACCCTGCAGAGCCGCAGGGCCACCAACGCACCCTGACACACACACACACACACACACACACACACACACACACACAACAATAACCTTTGAGTGTTTGGTATCCCTCCTCCTCACACACTCTTGGGATCCACACATTCATATTCCTGTATGTATCATCACTTGTCTTCAGAATGTATTGTTTCCTTCTTACTGATTAATATCCCTCTTTCTCAGTGTATTAAGTTGAACTTTATGAGTATTTTATCTAACAAATTGAGATATTTTTCTTTTAAGAGGCCTTTAAATCTGCTTTAATTGTCTCTGAACGAAAGAAAGGAAGACATGGGACTGATGGAAATTGTCTTCATTTTGAGACACTCCAACTTGAAGAGTACGAGAGGTCCGATCAGTAATTGATGCGAGAACATTTTGGTTATTTTAACATAATGTGTTTCAGGCTATAGTTCTACTTAGTGCATTTGAAGGTTGTAGGAAAAGGCCTAAGTAAGGAACTGTAAGGAAACTAAATAAGGGACTAATCTTTGTAGTGTACCATTTAGGTTTGTCATATTTAATCACATTTCTCAAGCAAATATACAAAGTATTGCTGAATTCCTTAAACGTACCTTATATTCCTGTTTGTACTTAATTGGTGCATTAACGTAAATTAGAAATAGACATGATGAACTGCATTACAACTTATAATCATGCTACAAAATGGTGCTCTAAACTCAACAGTAGCAGTTCATGAGTAATGTAAACAGAAAGTCATGTTAGTAAAACATTGAAATGCATAATGAGAACGAAAGATGTACGAATCCACATTTGGTGTGAGTGTGAATGCACAATATGGAACCACAGAACACACACACACACACACACACACACACACACACACACACTCCTATCCTTCCCTCCCCTCATTCTTCTCCCTCTTTCTCTCTCAGCTCGACCCCCCCGCCATCTTCTCCCCTCAGCTGTTAATGTTGCTGCTACTTTACGTCGTCATTTATACACTCACCCTCTGGAACATCTGAGACGTCCCCGATAAAAAACACAAAGCCCTCCCTCTTAAACACGGTTTAAAAAAGCATCACACAGTCATTTAATAATATGTTTATCAGTTCAAGTTTAACGGGCATTCGTAGGATTAATATAAGTATTTTTTATATCAAACGAAAATCAAGGCGTCATCTGCAGAGTGACGAATAAGGGAATAAAACTAAAATGACTTGCATGCATTAATGATTGATGACAAATCAACAATCATAGTACATTAGTTTATCCTCCTTAATATATCCAGATACCTTATGTCTTACTCTTATTGTCTTAAAATAAAGGATTTTAAGCTGCTATACTTTTATTTTGATCATTAACAATGCATTGATTATCTGTGGATTGTTGTAATTAATCACAGATTTATGAGCATTTTAAAATGATAATTTATATTGTTTTAAAGGGGAAATCATTTTCGAAATTCATATTTTGGACGAGACAGACACACATTTAGTCTGAAAGCCACTTAAAAAGCTTTGTAGGCGGCTATTTAGTTTAAAGTAAGTTTAAAAAGTACTTTTGTAAATGAACTCTCACTGTATCTACAGTACCGGCCCGATGTGTGTCTACATCCAACAACCCACAAACATCATATTCATTTTGTTTCCATAGAGTGTAGTGTGTGTATCATCATGTTTTCCATCACACACACAACACACACTCTATGTTAACAATTCATATTAACAGATCTCATAGTTACCGTTTATGGAGAATCTAGGAGGAAAATGTTTAAGCTTTATTGTGAAAAGCTTAAACAAAACTGTTTAGCGTCTAGGTAATAATCAAAAGTAGAGAGACTCTTTATTTTGAGTACAATAAATTAATCGTTGCTTTTACAACCTTTAAATCCACCACAAAAGAAAATGAGTAACACATGTATCTAATATAACAGGAGAAATATAACTCATTCACGTTTCTCTTCTTCTTTCACCCCCACATCTCCACTCTCATACGCCTTTTTTACATTTAAAGTAATTCACTACTCTTAAAGGTCACCTATCATGCTATTTTTAGGCAATAGCATAGGTCTCAGATATATACAAATATATAAAAACCCGGCAGCTACTGTCTAAACTAAATACTGCCGTGATGAAACGCCATATCATGGATTATCAAGGATTATTTCTGAAACAGTATGGAGCTCAAAGGCTTTCTCTCTTGCCGGTTATACCACAAGGTGAGTTCCTTTTTATTTCCTGCTTCTTCACACACATGCTCTCCAGTACAGGTTAGCTCTGAGTGTTAGCGATGCTAATGTAAACACCGACCATATTACGTCCAAAACAGTCGGGCATTGTTTCTGATAGCAACGTTTCTGATAGGGCCGTGGGTCCACATTTCAGATATTACGTCATATCGGACGCAAATCAAGATCAGCTCCGTTGTAGCCCCGTTTTTAGATATTTGGGAACGGAGGAAAAGAGAGAGGGTTTTATTTTCTGACGCTGCGTGAGTTCCCTGACACACCGGGGACACATAGTTATGTATAAAAGACATCAAAAAGTGCATTTTGCATGATAGGTCCCCTTTAAGTAAACAAACAGGCCAGACAGTTATGCAAATGTTCATTTCAAGTTGTATACATAATATTGTTTATATGGTGTTTCACTGTCCTTAGAGCAGGTCCATATCTAGAAGTCTGAATTATGAGAAGTAATTCAAAATAATTTGCAGAAAGTCATTCCCTAAAAAGTACATTCTGACATTTTTCCATACATTTGTATCATTCTTCACACTGACCAAATCATTCAACATCTTCATGGAAAACTGATCCTACATAAACTTATAAGCATTTACACGCACTGTGTGTATGAGTGCGTGTGTGTGTGTGTTCCTACTTCATCCTCCACATAGTAGTTACTCAGTTAAAACCCTGCGTCACTGTGACTCTGTTTTGTATCACCATTATTGTGTCTTATATGTTTTTTTGTTTTTTCAATTGTTAACTGTTGCATGTCCATCCAGCTCTTTCATTGGTTCCCTGACTAACACACATGTTCCCCAATAAACCCTGTCTGAACCAATCAGATCGCTCAGACCCGTTCTGGTTTACCTGTCCATGTGTTATCCATGTGTTCACTTTCCTTCACATACAGTAGGTTTTTCTTTCTGTTGCATGCTGTCACCATCATTAGCATTTCAGTTTTCTGTCATTGTTGTTTTACTTTCATCTCATGTTCTTCACCAGTGTTCATCCTGGGGCTTTATTTTAATGCATTTATTATTATTATGTTGGTTTGTATAGAACGCTGCTTTCATTGACGTAGTTCACAATCAGGAATATCAAAGAATAGTTGAATTGAATAATCAAACGGGAAGCTAGCTACACAAAGTTCCTGCTGTTTTCTTGTTCATTATTTTACCAGCAACAATGAAAGTATTTCTAGTTTTCTATTGAACAGATTCCACGTGCTTAAAATACATATTCTATAAACATATACTTGTAAATATAAGAAGTCGATTACATACTATAAAAACAGTCCAATCAGGGGTGAAGCTGGGCAGACATTGAGCGGTTTTAAGTTATTAAGGTGATATATCATATTGTAAACAGACAAAATACATTTTCTGCAATTGTCCCGGAGCAAAAAAACTTCAAATCAGACAAAAACAGTTGCAAGAATTCACCCCGATTCTGAAATAATCCGCACAAAGTCTACACTGCTCGGCTTTGTCGGGTGGTTTGTCTAATCGGACTTAACTATAAAATCCTTAATAAATCCATTATGAAAAGTAGGGATATTTGTCAAAGTTATCTTCAGTAGTATTACTTCATTGACCCTGATATAAGTAAAAGTAAGTAACATTTATTTATAAAGTGCTTTCCACAGACATGGTCACAAAGTGGTTGACAAAAAATTCAAACATCATAGGAATCATAAAAGAATAAATGACCACACAAGCCACGTGTTAAGAAGTGCTAAAAACACATATATATAGATGACGTCACGGCTCCGCCTACACTGTGTTACTATAGTTACCGCCCCAGCTACTAAACTGTAATGGAAACGCAGCATAAAGTGAGCCTGGCCTACCAAGGCCTAACTATACCGTACTAAGCCGTGCGAGGCCCTGCAGTGGAAATGCGCCGTAAATGTTTTGATTCTAGCTCTTATCATAGATTCCAATATTTGGTTAAGATATGCTCATTTGTATTTCTGCGTTAGTGATAACATTCGTACGTACTCGCCTTAATTCGCATTCAAGAAAGCTTGCTTATATGTCCTTCAATAAGAGGACCATGATGGTATAACGTTTCACAAGCAAAACCAAAAATCTCCCACTCTTTGATTAGCTGTCAGGGAAAGCTCTTCCTAATTTGTCCAATCAAGTAAATGTTCTCGGGATCATTTGAACTCCAATAAACGTAGCTTTTTCGCCGAGCTCTTGATAAAAGCTCCCAGGATTGGTCCAGCTCTTGCCTTCCTTCGGTTAAAGCTCCCAGGATTGGTCCAGCCTCTGAACTGGTCTCATAAAGAGCGTCCACCATTGGTCCAGCCCCTGAAGAGCTCAGTGAACGGGTAATAAGCATCCGGTTGGAGTGGGTGTGGTGTGGAAACAAATAAAATCTGTTTGAATACTAGGCCAATCGCATTATCCCCTCACAAATAATGACGCCAAGTAATGAATTCCAAGCAATTTTTGTGGATAATTGTTTGTGTGTTTTTGTTGTGTGTTTACCATCTGCTAGCTTCTCCCTCTCCTCGACTTTCTTCACACTGTCCACCATGTTGTGTGTGTGTGTGTGTGTGTGATGAGTGGTGTTGTGATTTACTGTGCATGTCCTAAAGTCTGTAATCAGTGCATGTGTGTTACCTCTCTGTGCTCCTAATGTTCAATGCAGGTGTTTCCTAATCAGAACTGGAGTCCAGCGCTGAACTCACTTTATTACACGCTGGAAACGAAACGCTTAAAATGCATTAATAATTAAGTTGCTGATGAGTAATTTAATTCAGTTAAGAGTCTAAGATTAGCTTGCACTGGTTTCGTAACATCAGGCTTAACTCTAGATGATCCAGAAAGACTTTGAACGTGATTTTGACGTGCTCTCGTTTAATCCAAACACTATTAGAGCTGTAACTAACCATGAATTACAATATCACAGATTATTTTCTTAATTGTAAATAGTTTGGTCCAAAAGAGGACAATGAATAGGGAAAAATTATAATCACAGTGTCTCAAAGTCCAAGGTATCGGTCAAAAACCCAATTTATTTACTTATGTTCTAACATGGAGAAAAGCACGACATCACAATTCAATAATACATATTTTTGAGAGGCTGAAGACAGCATTTTCTTGACATCTATGAAAGATCACTGTAGATATGAGTTGATTCATGCAGGATTACTTTAGAATTGGCAGATTCAGGACTAATGTGTTGACTCAATTATTAAGTCATCAAAGTAGCAGACAAACACCGGACAGGAATGCATCTTCAATCAGGTTTTAGCTCAGTTTAGAGAAGTCCCTACACAGCTTTTGATCTGCTCCGCTCTGCATGCTGCAGCTCTGATAATCCTGATTTACAGCTTCTGTGTCCGAGAGAGAACGATTAAAAATAAATATATATAATAGCGTATGTTACTGACATCCATTTCTGCTCAGTCCTCCTCTGATTGGCTCTTATGTTCTGTTTCCAGGATGGGACCGCTGAAGGTGGAGAGGTGGTGAATGGAGTGTCGGAGCCCAGCCCTACGGGGTCTCCCGGGGGCGTTCGCAAGGGCAAGAGCAGCCAGGCGGCAACGCTGCCGGCGAAGACCCAGCAGGACGCCCCCCCCTCCCAACTGGAAGCATTCCTGCACCGCAAACACGAGTGGGAGGGGCACAACAAGAAGGCTTCAAGCAGGTAGGATCGCCTCAAATCCTGAAGTTTTAGATTCAAGGGTTTTATTGTCATATGCACAATAGGAACAGCGATGCAACATACAATGCACTTGACATTAAAAGAAAATAAACATTCAAAACGGCAATAGATGTAACTGTGCAAGTATATTGCAGGAATTATCACTAAGAGTGCAATATGTGCCTCTTTTTCAAAAAGGATTGACTTAGTTTGTTCATATTTGACTTACAAAATCTGTCCAGGGACTACAGATGAAAATGGCTTCTTGGCTAACTCTTGCACATTTACAGAATTGTTGATTAATGTTTAACCGTCCCTGTTAAAATCTATGAATAAAGATTTTGTTTATTTTCTGTAAAATACAAATATTTAACCAAAGATCTGCATGCACTTATACACAATCACACAACTGACAATTGCATATTGCATTTTTATTAGAACAGTAATGTTTTGTGTCTATATTCCCACTTGTATCAATTCCTAAGTCCCAGGCTCCTCCAACAATGCAATATATATAACATGGAAAGATAGAAAACATAAAAAGGTGCAGTAGATGTTATTGTGAGAGAATATTGCAGGAATTAACACTAAAAGTGCAATACTCTTCTTCGTGAACGATGCACGAAATCAAACAATGAGGGTGTTTTTACTACTGTGAAATACAAGTAAAAAAACATACACGTTCACACATGCTTACATAACCCGTCTTAGAAAAACAACTGCCTATTGCCTACTAAGTTTTAGTTCGATTTATTTTGGGGGGACTTTGTTTTGTCCCTTTAGCCGCTTTCACACCAAGTACTTTGCCGTACTTAGTTCCCAGCACTTAGTTCCCAGCACTTAGTTCCCAGCACTTAGTACCCAGCACTTAGTACCCAGCACTTAGTACCCAGCACTTAGTACCCAGCACTTAGTACCCAGCACTTAGTTCCAGCACTTGTACCCCCATGGAACTAAAGAGCAGATCGCGTTCACACCGGAATAAGTTCCCTGAGAGAAGATTACGCAAATGAAGCCGCTGACGTCACTTCTTCTTCTTCTGCTTTGGGTTTACTGGCAGGCCGCAAACAACTTCACGGCGTATACTGCCACCCGAAGTCCCCGGCCGGAAGTCCCCGGAGTTGGGGACTGCCTTCAGTAGAAGCTGCTGGGACTCCCAGCAGCTTCTACTGAAGCCTTCCGAGTAAATCGCCAGAACGCCGACACCTCCTCATCTCCACCGCTCCCATGTTTTATTTTGTGTTGCCATAAGTTAGTCTTTCTGCGTTGGTACGCGGGGCTAATGCTAATGCTAATAATGCTAATGCCAGCAAATAAAATGGCGGCTTCACAAAACTTTTTAGAGTTTTACGGGGCGTGGTTTGAAATTCACCCAGCCAATCAGAAATTGGAACTTTTTTCTCCCCAGGATAGTCCCACCTCTCTAGCAGGGACTGAAAAGGGGGTAAAAGTTCTCTGAACTAAGTTCTCTTTTTGGTGTGAACGCAAAATTCCAGGCACTAACGGAACTAAACGGGAAAAGTACGGGGAAAAGTACTCCGGTGTGAAAGCGCCTATTGTCAATTCCTAAGTCTTGTAGTTTTGTTTGCTACTCCCTCCCTACTTTCTGTGCACTAATTGAAAGCTGGCTATAAGTTTCTGTATGAATCTAATGTGTGTTTGTCTGCAGGTCGTGGCACAACGTGTACTGTGTGATAAACCAGCAGGAGATGGGCTTCTATAAGGACCAGAAGAGCGCGGCTCAGGGCATCCCGTACCACAGCGAGATCCCCGTCACTCTGAAGGAGGCCGCCTGCGAGGTGGCGCTCGACTACAAGAAGAAGAAACACGTCTTCAAACTCAAGTGAGAATCTGGATAACTGATCTGTAATGCAGAGAAATAGGATCTGCAAGTCTGACTCAAAGGATGAATAATTTAGTTTATCTTTTACCTTTAACAAAACAACAACCTTTCTGTAGGTTTAACAGTGAATATTAACACCTGATTTTTTATTTAAAGTGCACCTATCATGCTACTCAAGGCATATATTATGGGTCTCAGATATATACAAATATATAAAAATATATCTATGATGTGTTTTTCTCAAAATACAAACAGATCATGCATTTTAGAAATCCCTCATATCCCTCTATTCCAGCTGTTAGAGAAACGCGGATTTTGGGTCCTTAGCTTGAAAAAAAAAAAGGAGGCGGGGCTAATGCCTGATCAGAATTCTACCGGAGATAAAGTTAAATTCTGCTGTGATAAAACGCCATCCTGTTCTAAACCACATCAAGGATTATTTCTGAAACAGTATGGAGCTCAAATCTTAAAATCCCCACAATGCTTTGCGCACAGACCAATTTCCAAAATCTTAGGCAGAAATCGCGCTCCATTTAAGGCGGGGCCTCGCATATGACGCACACCTGCACACCTGTTAGCCTGTTCCACCATTCTTCGTTTTCCGAGGCTAGGAAGGATTCTTGCCTCGCTTCTGAAGGACCTGACTCAGAGGGACTTGTCCTACCAAGGAAGCGTCCTCGACATTGAGAAACACCCTCAGTGTTAGCGATGCTTGCTAATGTAAACAAATACCATATTACGTCCAAAACACGTCAGGCATTGTTTCTGATAGCAACTCTCTGTGGGTCCACCATCCGAAATGACGTCATATCGGCAGCAAATCTGTATCCGCTCGTTGTACCCCCATTTTTAAAAGATGTGGGTACGGAGGAAAAGAGAAAGGGTTTTATTTTCTGACGCTGCGTGAGTTCCCTGACACACCGGGGACACATATTTATAAAAGACATTTTGCATGATAGGTCCCCTTTAATGTGTTTTCTACCTTCCACAGGATTACTGATGGGAATGAGTATCTCTTCCAAGCCAAAGACGAGGTACGTTTGACATTGTTTTGTATTTTCATGATTATTATTATTATTTTTAAGGTGATAACCATGTCTTCCTTCTCCAATAATAATGATATATTTGTTAAATGGGCTATATTAGTCTCATCATTACTGTAAAACCCTAATTGTTACTCACATTATTTGTATTATTTTTGACTTGAATATTTTCATTTGTTTGTTTGAATATTTTTGTATGTTATTTGGTAGTTGTAATTTAGTCGTATGGATAAATAAAAGTAATTATTTTTGTCTTTTTTAGTTTGTAAAATATTGTAATTAAATTTGAATTGTGATAACAAATAATGTAAAGGATTTAATTAACATATAACATATCAACACACCTAACCCCCCCCCCCCTCTCTATCTCCCCCAGGAGGAGATGAGCACGTGGATATCGGCCATCGCGTCGGCCATGACGGTTGAGAGTTCGGAGGTCACGCCCAGCAGCACCAGCACGCCCGCACCCCCCGCACGCGCTCAGACGCTGCCCGCCTCCGTCGCCACGGTGACCGCCGCCACCACCGCAGAGTCCAGCCCGGGGAAACGAGAGAAAGACAAGGAGAAGCGCTTCAGTCTGTTCAGCAAGAAGAAATAGATGCTCCTACTTCCTAAGTCCTACTTCCTACTTCCTTCTCTTTCCTCCTCTTCCTTCCTCTGGTGCTGTTTGGGGTTCCTTCTCATTATCCGTCAATCAAATATTCGTGGAAGATATTAGATATTAGGTCGTAGCAACTGATTAAAACTATTATAATAACTGCAAGGGTGTAATGTCTGTTAATGTGATATCAAATAATAAGGAAAAACATGCTTTATTAACATGTTACTCATTCATCCGAACACTTACTATATATACAGTTTGGCGTTCGCTCTTCATTTTCGATATGTCAAATATTTGTTGAAGATTTCCCGGTAAATCTGTACAAATTTGGATTTTGGCAACTAGATATATAACTAACCAAAAATGTAATTAAATTGTAATGTACTGTAAGGTATGTGAATGTAATAACATCAAATGATGACGAAGAAAACATGCTTTATTAAAATGTAACTCATGGATGTAAACACTTCCTACAGCAGTTACAGTAACAACAGTTGCTACGTCAAGTAAAATCCCAAACAGCCTCTCCTCCTCTTCCTCCTCCTCCTCTTCCTCTCTGAAAGCGTGACTCCAGCATGCAAGCTCCGAGCCAAAACTCTCCACTCTGTGCCTAACAACCGTCGGTCCGGCTCAGAGCGACAGCTACAACACACACACACACACCTGTATCCTCGGTTCACTTTTTGTAAGATATGGAGCAGGATAAAAAAAGGAAAAAGGAAATGCATACAGATTGGATTGAAGGAAACCTAATTTAAAAATCAAAAAAGGGGTCTGCAAACGCTGCTGTCATAAAGATTAAAACCAGAGTTTGCCGCTGAACAACAACACTTGAGGAGTTCCCAGAATATTCCTGTTTTATTATCCTTAATGCTATTATTTGTGTTTCCTATCTCCTCTCCGCTTTCTCATCACTCCCGGCTTTTCGTCGACTACTGCCTTGTGTGGGTTGTGTTTACGCTCCAAGCTTGTTTTTTTCTTTTGGGAAGTTGTAGGTAGTTCCTGTTTTAGGCTCCATCCTCAGTTTTTGCGAGGCCTTGTCTTTGCAAGATGACGTGTATCCCTCTGTCGTGGGGAAAACTGAGACCACAGCGGGGTAAACCTCTGAAATTACACCCTTTTTTTTCCAGCTGAAATGTCCAAAATGATGTAAAGATATCCCAACACATGCTGACAGTTAAACGCTATTTGAAGTATAAAACAAAAGGTGCACTAAATTGAATTTTGTGCACTGAGTAATTGAGCTTAAATGTGTGCAATAAACCTGTGAAAAGCGAATTATCATCGTTGTGCTCTGCTCAGTTCCTGGTGCGGTCTATTTCTTGCAGACAGAAAAAGAAGTGGCTGTAATTTAGAGCGTTACCCTGCGGTGCTTTGAACTGTATGTATAACTTGTGTATAACAAACTGTTAAAAAAAATAAACCTGTGTTTTAATTTCACCTATATTTACTACTAATAAGACCTACCAACCGTAATAAGCTTAGTATAACTTTCTTTACCTAAAAGATCTTAATGTACACTAAACCAATCTGAATGAAGGAGAATAAATAGCAGAGACCAGTAAGATTGTTTGACTTTGATTAAGGTTTATTTTCTACATTTGTGTCCTTTGCTTATTTGAAAACATGTTTTTGTTTCCTCCAGTACAGTATGTATTTTCTGTTCCACACTTAAGCTAAGGATTATTTAGTAACGAGACGTAGATGTATTATTATATAAAAACAAAGATTACTTTAAGCATTGCTGTTAAGTGGACAAGTTGGTTCTTTTATAAAAAGCATTTACTGGAAGTGAGTAATGTTGCAGAATAATGGTCGCTTGCTTGTTGGCTTCAGCACTCCCTTTTGACTATTTTGATTTCAGACTTTGCCGCCAAGGAAGTGAAAACTGGTGGCTTTCATATGGAAGTTATTTAATGACCAAATTAACAGCAACAAATTGCACTTGAGGATCGAACGCATGTAGGTTTGTTAGCATGAAAACTATTTTTAAGGACAGAATTTTGACTTTAAATGATGGTTGGACACTTCAGCCTTCCTGTCGCATGTTACCTTTCAATTTGCATGCTGTAGTTTGTTTACATGTGTGCAAAAACACTTTAAAATGTGATTTCTTTTTTAGCCATAATATCAAGTTTAAATCCTCGAAAGTGAACTCTTTGAGAGGATGTATGCCTCTAATCAATGGTTTGATGGTTGAATGGATTTCATAATAGTGTCAATCTAGACAAATATACGACAGTTTAAAGTGGACGTATTTTCCTAAGGGAATAATCCACTTTTTGCTAAATCTGCTATCAGAAAAGGTGATTTCAAATGGATCTAAATCAAACATCTTGATTAAATCTTGAATTTGTTTTGTGCTCACTTGTAATCGTGTCATTAATTAACTTCCATACAAACAGAAAAAGTGGAAAGAGCCCCAGAGTGTGATGAAAGGTGGGTGCGTTGGTTTTCCCCACATGCTGGTGGTGGAGTTGGTCAAACACCCGAAAGTAAAAACGTTTCGCGTGGTGATTTGTCTCGTTTTCTTTATTATTTTTGCTTCATTCTCTGGCAGTTTGATCAATATAGTGTGCATTCCTCTGTCACTGTAATCATAGATATTTCTTCATATTGCACAATCAATAATGCCACAGTGGGTGGGGTGGGTGGGGGGGGGGGGGGGCGGCGTGGGCGGGGGGTTTGTAGGTGAGATTTAGTCTGTGTGATGTGGGCCCGGGGTCACTGCTAGTTGGATCTGCACCCGTAGACTTCTCCCCGTCTGTTACATATGTGCAAAAAGCCATTAAAATGCTTTTAAAACGAAACCAAGTGTTTGTTTTTTCTCGTGTGTGTGTGTATATAATGTAAATGTAAAAATACACAGTTTCGAATAAAAGTCATGCATTATAACCCTCACTCCCAGCCTGCTGTGAGATCAATTTGAAGTTGTAGATGTTACTGCTGGTTGGAGGCGTGTTGGACTTCATGCACCCTCTCACACACACACACACACACACACACACACACACACACACACACACACGCTGTCAGAGGACCTGCAGGGGCATCTCCATCATCATCCATAACCACCAGAGAGCCGCTAATACAGAGCTGAGGCTAGTGTGTGTGTGTGTGTGTGTGTGTGTGTGTGTGTGTGTGGGGTTAATAGAGAGCTTGACTTCACATAGTCTAGTTTTCAGCCTAATCGAGTGTTTAGTAGTCAATTGTATATTTTGGAGGCCGTTATTGATAATATCATAACAACATGTCCATGTGCCAGGCTAACACATGTGACAGAACTACATTTCAAAAGCTTTTTGTTGTTGCTAAAGCTAAAATTCAAGCCATTTAAGAAATGAAAATGCTTACATAACATGTCCTTTATTACATTTAACCTGTTGTGGAAACATTTCTTGATCAAATAGATATGAAACAAATAAGATGAATACATCGCTATTTGTCAGAAATGTGGTCTATTTAGTCTAAATTATGTTTCCCTTAATTTTCCCAAAAGTAGAAGTAGGGTCCGGGATCTTAAGGGTTAAAAAAAGAGAAATACATTTTCCCAGAGTTACTTAGAAAGGAGGACTGTAGTAGAAATGTTTGGTGCAGTACAAACTAAATGCAGACTTCAGATAATCAAAGTGAGTGTCTGTGATGTATTTAGAACGGACGTCACTTTAACTAAAAAAACAAATTACTCTGCAGGGATTTGCCAGGATTACAAACTTCATGCAAAGAGTTTTTAATTAAAATGCTTTTACTTCCATGATTATAACTGCAAAAAGAGACAAACTGTGAACAACATCATATATCATTTACATTTAGATTTTTAAATGTAGTCAGATGAAGTCACTTGATGGTAATAATAGTGTTTTACAATTTGTATTTCTTAGTTATATTTCAGGTGTATTTCTGTGTTTTGGCCACAAGATGGTGCAACAAGAGCGGTAGATCACAGATAGCTGATGTGTATGGAAGTGATAAAGATTATACATTCTAGATTAATTTAAGAGGCTAAAATCTGCAATTTTTTTACATAAAATACATGAAAGATTAATGTTTTTCATAGTAAATATCCCTTTCAAACGATTAGTCAACTAACAGGAACACCCCGAACACCCCTCAGTTAGTGTATGAAGTTCAGTTTCTGTGTAGTCAGGAGTTCCCGTTATTAAATCCTCCCACTGAGAGTCTTACAGGTTTGTTTACACCTCTGTTGGGTGTGATTATTATACCTGAAGTAAACATAACAACAAAAGATGCAAAATCATCCCCCAGGTGGTCCATCACCTGATCCTCTGCAGGGATCCATTTACACTTCAGTCAGCGGAGTTCCAGAGAAAGGCGTTGTTGGGGAAATATTTTTCCATGGCCCATAACTTTGACCCAGTTTATCAGTTCATACTGGCCTGACTGAGCACACCTGTAACCTTGGCTGCTGTGCTCTCAGTGTGTTGTCTCCCTGTTCCTGCCTGTTGGCGTCAGCTGATAGAGGTGTTATGATTCTATCTTGTTATGCACAATGTGGATTATTCTCTCAGAACTAGCTAAATACACGGGTCTGGTGTAGAGTTGTTCAGAATTTATTGTGGCATCTCAACCGTGTGGTCAAACCGTGGCCGTGACATGTCTTGTGAATTCTCCGGCCGAAGCTCCAAATAAACCGTCAGTGTTTGCCGTCAAAGCTCCAGCTCTCCATCGTGCCTCTCTTTGAGTCCTGACTCCAATTGCTTCAGAAGTTTCCCATACAGGCATATTATTAGATTTTCAAAAAGGTGCAACCATTAAAAGCAAACACAGCCAAAAATGTAAATGAAAAAACCTCAGACGTCTGTTGTGTTTATAATTTTCAACTGTGGGAACAATATTATGATAATATAATAATTGTAATCTTTATTTATATAAAAACCAGGAAAACAAATTGATTCCAAAATAAAACCATTAATACCAAATTGCTCTCTGATAAAAGAACAGAAGAAGCAGTGATAGGTATTTTAGGTTTTATTTTTTAGTGGTAGATATATGTAAAGTTATGGCTTTTAGCAATTATAACTATAATCCTAACTTTAATAAACAAATTGGCATTTACATTAAACATAAGTTGTTTCCCCTTTATGTGGCAAACAAAAAACATTTTGTATTGCTTTTTATTAATTGTCTTTTTTTAGATTGTATGTATGACTTTATGACTTTATTTGTGTATTATTTTATTATGTATGGCATTTTTTTATATGACCATGACTTTACTTGTAATTCAATATGTTTACATAACTCATATTGAAAGTGTCTCTCTCCTAGTTTCCCTTCAGCACCACAGACAGCTCCTCCACCTCTGCTGCCGGTATTTGTAGTTTTTCCTTCCTCGCTGATTTTCTCAATGATAAAAACACATGAATGATAATGAATGGGAAAAACACAAAGTCCCACAATGCTTTGCGGCCGTGCGTCCTCTCCAGCGGAGCGGGGTGTTTTCTCATTGTGCGTCATGGTTACTGAGCCCGAGCTGCATTAAGAGCGAGACAAATCAACACAATCCGACCGGAAGTGCACAAATAAGACCATCAAAATAAAATTGAATAAATTATGAGCTCAAATTAAATGCATTTTTCTAGTGTGTTGAACTGGAATAAACGAGAAATAGGGAGAAGTATTATAAAGTAAGAAAGTAAATAGCAGCACATTCTTAGTGTTAAAGGGGACCTATCATCCAAAATGCACTTTTTTATGTCTTTTATACATAAATATGTGTCCCCGGTGTGTCGGGGAACTCACGCAGCGTCAAAAAATAAAACCCTTTCTCTTTTCCTCCGTACCCAAATCTTTTAAAAACGGGGGTACAACGAGCGGATACAGATTTGCAGCCGATATGACGTCATATCGGCAGCGGACCCACAGCAAGTTGCTATCAGAAACAATGCCTGACGTGTTTTGGACGTCTTTGTTTACATTAGCAAGCATCGCTAACACTCAGAGCTAAACCTGTACTGGAGAGCACATGTGTTAAAAAAATATTCTGTATTTAGCACTAACATATAGTAAGGTTGTTATTTGTCAATGTGGAGCACAATTTGGATACTTTGTCTCACACCGAGTTGATTAGCAGCATGTATTTATCATAGGAAAATGTATTATGTAAAAAATAACAAATATGAAGTGTCAAATTAACTTAGTGGATAAAAAGAAAACTAAAATGTAAATGTTTTCCTCTTTAAATGGAGTAGAAGTATAAAGTACTATTTCACGGAAATACTATCAGAGCAAAGTAAAAGTAGTTCATAACTAACCTTAAGCACAGCACCTAAGCAATTATACTTAGTTACATGAAACAACAATGAGAAAACGTAGACAGTAGCAGCACCCCCAAAAGAAAAATATCTGGTGCCGCCACTGAGTAGCCTATGTACAGTACTTCATCATGCAGCACTACACCCGTCTCACTCAAGAGGCTTTTATTTTGAAGTCTTTGCACCGGAAACGCGATCTGACAATCAGCTGTGTGTTAAATTGATGCTCCTGCTTGTCTGTCCGAAAACGAGCGATAAAACATCACAGTGGAGGGACTCGGCGGTCAGGGAGGGTCTTTATTCGGCGGGTTAAATCCGGGTTCCTGTCTACCTGCAGCCTGTCTGTCCACCTGTCTGTCCACCTGTCTGCCTGTCTTGTCTGTCTGCAGAGAGCTCCAGCTGCAGCGAGAGGATGCTCTCCTCCTGCCGGGAATCAGGACCTTCCTCTCCCATCCTCCGGCCGGAATGCAGCGCTCTGATCCCGGGTTCTCTCCCCTCCTCTGCCCGCTGAAGTTGGATCATCCGCGGGGATTAAACTCTCGCTTTTGTCGCTATCTCTCAACCCCCTCTTTCCCTTCGGCTGTCTCCGGAACTGCCCGAACACTTCACTGAGGAAATAATCCCTTTTTTTATTTTTCAGATTCTGGATCAGATTACACACCCTTTTGCTCCTGACTCTGGAGGATTTTTTTACTCACTTGCAGATTTGTGAATGGGTTTTTCCTCCACAATAAAACACACCCGGGCTGTAGTAACCCTGGCTGGGGCTGAGGTCCAGGATTAGTGTGGGGAGGGATTATAATTCCCATCATCCATCAATTGTGCTGGGTTTTTTTATGGTTTTTCACGGAATATTCGCTCTTTTTCTGCATTTTCTACTTCCTTGTTGAGCAGTAAATATGGTGTCTACAGATGATGCAAAGTCTGCAGACTGTGGCAGAAATTATAAATGAGAAAACTATAGTTACCCTACAAAAAGAGTTCCTTTCATTTCTTAATTATAGCTGTTAAATAACATAAGGCATGATGGAGTTGTAATAAACCCACTGTTTAAAATCTAGGGTGCAATAAAAACATAATTAGTCCCTTTAGGAATATTAAAGGAAATTGCACTCTGACCAGGAGGTAATAAAAAATGTTTTAGGTGCAGCAGGAAGTCTCTGCAGGACTATAACTGAGCTGCAGCCCTGAGGAGGAAGATGAGGAAGAAGATGGAGAGCCTGTTATTTGGAGATATCTTATTCAGCTGCTGGATGCAAAACTATGGATATACTACAGACCAGAGATGGAAAATGACCAGTAAGTACTGAAATATCTTTAAAATATTACAGATACACAAGAATCAAGTGTTTATGTAGTGAAATTGTATAAAAATGTAACTCTGAATTGATTAATGTATCATCACGGACACAAAATAACCTTAAGATGTTCAATTTAAAATGTTTTATTCTGATTGCTTCAGACAGAATATAATAGATTTGAAATATAATGATTGGGCACATGACAAAATGATGGCAACAAAGGAAATAAATATGAAGAATAGAACAAATTAACCTGTTTTACACTAACCTTAAAAACCAATGGCTCTACAGTAACCTTGCCTACATCTACTCAGTGGCAGTACTAGACTTCAATTTTCAATTCATTGTACTTATTTTTACACTACATTATACTTCTATTCCACTTAATTTGTAAGGGGAAATATTGTACTGTACGTTCCCTTTAAGATTCAGATTTTTTCAGTAGACTTGAATGCATGCTTGCTTGACAGCGTATCTTTTGATTATGTCATATTACTACTTTTAACTAAGTAAACCTTTGAATGCATGACTTTAACAAAGTATGTTTCCCATGTTGTAATACCGCTTTGACTTAGTCAACGGCTGAATGCATAACATGACTGCTTTTACTCCAGTCAAAGATTTGAGTACTTCTTCCCCCTTTGAATTGATAATAAATGTTATTGATAATACATGATGAAGGATAATAATCTTTATTGATAGTAAATCTTCTGTTTGTGTTGTGCAGGCTCTTGAAGCAGATTATCCATGACTGAAGCAGGACTGAAGCAGATGATCCAGGACTGAAGCAGGACTGAAGCAGGACTGAAGCAGGACTGAAGCAGGACTGAAGCAGGACTGAAGCAGGACTGAAACAGATGATCCAGGACTGAAGCAGGACTGAAGCAGGACTGAAGCAGGACTGAAGCAGGACTGAAGCAGGACTGAAGCAGATGATCCAGGACTGAAGCAGGACTGAAGCAGGACTGAAGCAGGACTGAAGCAGGACTGAAGCAGGACTGAAGCAGGACTGAAGCAGATGATCCAGGACTGAAGCAGATGATCCAGGACTGAAGCAGATGATCCAGGACTGAAGCAGATGATCCAGGACTGAAGCAGGACTGAAGCAGGACTGAAGCAGGACTGAAGTAGGACTGAAGCAGGACTGAAGCAGGACTGAAGTAGGACTGAAGCAGGACTGAAGCAGGACTGAAGCAGGACTGAAGCAGGACTGAAGCAGGACTGAAGCAGATGATCCAGGACTGAAGCAGGACTGAAGCAGATGATCCAGGATGTCGGACCGGAGCGCCCCGGGCTGCCGGCTCCGACTGGATTGGGTCTACGGGTACCGGGGCCATCAGTGCCGAAATAACCTGTACTACACCGCCGGGAAGGAGCTGGTGTACTTCGTGGGCGGGGTGGGCGTGGTGTATAACACCAGAGAGCACAGCCAGAGGTTCTACCTGGGACACAACGACGACATCATCAGGTGAGACTGCTGCCACACCTGCATCTGTTATAGTCAGTTTATTAGAATACAGTATTTCCCTGTAGTGTGTTTTATAGGTTTTTGTGCATGTAAATGGTCAGCAAAGGCTAAAATCTTTCTCTCCCACACTCTCACCCCCCTGCCTGAAACGCCTCCATTGGACTCCTTTGTTTACTTACAGAACATAGTGGCATCACTACGTAACACTCACGCTGCTTTTGGCTAGTGCTCCAACACATTCTACATGATAGGCTACGGGGCGGGACATCTCTAAGCAGTGGACCAATCACAACACAGCCGGCCAGCTAACCAATCAGAGCAGACTGGGCTCTGGTTTCAGACAGAGGGTGAAAAGAGGTGCTGCAGCACAGGCTCGGCTTCAATTTATACTCGTAGTTTTGATAATATAACGTTTTTTGTTTTTTTTAACCGATGCTACTCCACAGTCCACTCCACTGTGTATGATAAGATATAATGTAATAACTGCTGAATAAGGAGGCGTCTGGATCTAATAAACAAGGAGACCTGCACCACAGAGACCCCGTTAGTGGACCCAGATTTATTTCCAGGTGATAAATGTTGTTGTCCTCGTCTGAACTTAATAAACAGAGCAGGAGAAAAACAACACTGTGAAGTCCAGAGAACAACAAATGTAATTACACATTATTTGGTGCAGCTCGACACAGGGATGTAATGATCGATGTGAAGTTTTCTGTAAAATAAGACCAACAAAGAGAAGCAATGTGTCAAGCATCCACACTTTATCCTGGATTGTTTGAAGAGTCAGGTGAGTTCACAAACACCCTCAACCTTAACTCTGGGATTATCTGGTAATTACATAATGGAGAGTTATATAAAGGTATCTGTCATAGTGTTGGACCCACAGAGTCACCATTATATCTCCAGCTTTATGGAGCTTTTTAGCCCCTTTGACCTCCTTGTTTTGGTTTTGCAGCACAGTCCACGAGATGAAGGGGTCGTAAACACAATGACATCACATCAATGTACATTCAATTATGTGAAATGGATATGATAAGCTTTTTGAATTGGCTAAATTAGATCCATCATGCAGAGTTATTTAGAAAGAAAATACATAGCTTTTTTCCTCATATATTACTTCTTATTTTCTTTAAATATTTTTCTCTCCAAATAATACTTTTGTTCATGCAAAATGTTTGACTTTATGTGAACCTTTTCTCAAAATATCACCTCAAGTTATTGCTTTTTTTTACACTCTGAAATAATATTCAGGAAAAGCAACAGAAGGTATTTTCTCTGTTTATAAGATCATATAAGAGCGAGTGGAGGAGGAAGATGCTTCAGCGAGGTCACTCATTCATCCAACACACACACACACACACACACACACACACACACACACACACACACACACACACACACACACACACACACACACACACACACACCTAGTGTATTCATCGACACTAAATAGCCAATGACTCATAGGAGCAGCAGCAGTGTTTGGACAGTCAGCTGCTGTGTGTGTGTGTGTGTGTGTGTGTGTGTGTGTGTGTGTGTGTGTGTGTGTGTGTGTGTGTGTGTGTGTGTGTGTGTGTGTGTGTGTGTGTGTGTGTGTGTGTGTGTGTGTGTGTGTGTGTGTGTGTGTGTGTGTGACTGTGTTTGTAACATAGGAGTGTTAGTTTTGTGCCAAATGATCACATCTCATATCTGCCTGCAGTCTCACAGCTGATACTGCAGTTTGATGTTCTGCATGTGGTTTTGTTTGGACCATTATGGTAATATTTTGGCTTAGAAAACTAAAACGCTGTTATATTATAAACACAAAATATATTCTGTGGTTTTTCACCAAAGTAACCCCATGACCATAGCAATATATTTTTAGTAGGAACCACACCCAATAAGAGCCCAACCTATCTCATATTTTTGACAGAAGAAGTCTTTTCCAAACTGAACTGCTAACGAAGAATATGATTTGGATTACTTTAAAGGTGGGGTATATCATTCTGGAGAAACCAGCTCGAGTGCGCTAGAATTTGAAAGTACACAACCGGAAAAAATCTGCCTCTTCCTTCAGACTTCCTTACAGAGCCCCTCCTCCAACACACACGAACGCGCACATGACCAATGAGGGCACGAGATAAGTTTGTGCACAGATGGAAGGCTGACAGGCAGGTAGGCCATCCAGTTATTTTAGCCGGGCCGGCTCAGATGATTGGTCGTACTTTTTACAGCGCCACGGCTTCCACAGATGAGATTTTTTTATGTATTTATTGTCAAAGCATTTAATGTATTCATTGCTATGGGGATGTTAAGAGCATTCCATGGAATATAACCAAAAGTGTTTCTGAAATAAATTACCTACCCCACCTTTAAGGTCGACATCTTTACAAAAAACTGTTTTTATTTGTTATCTGGAAAAAACAGCTTGTTGTAATCAGAACATGTGATTGGTTAGCTGTCCGGCTCTGTTGTGATTGGTCAACCGCTTACAAATGTCCTGCCCCTTAGTTGACAATGTGTTGGAGGCGCGCTAGCCAATAGAAGCACAAGTGTTACATAGTGATGTCATTATGTAACGGAAGGAAACAAAGGAGTAAAAAGAGGTGAGGAGTGTGTGGGAGAGATGCTTTGGGATTTTAGCCTTTAGAGACCATTTACATGCACACAAACCTATATAACACTCTACAGCAAAAAACTCAAAAAGCATAATAGGGCCTGTTGAAACATCCTCGTCTTTCCTTTCTAACTGAAGTGTGAAGACACAGCTTTAATTCAAAGGGAACGAGGAGCCTCTGCTAATGAAAGCAGGTGCTATTTTTTAATATTTCCAACTTTATTTATTAGTGTCTGGGTTGTTGTTTGTGTTGCTGCACTGCGGCTGCTTCTCCTCCCACTGACTGGCGTGGAAAAATCTGTGGAAGTAATTACATTTGCATTTTAGTCACTTAGCCAACACCGTGATCCAGACTGACAGCGGCAGGAGAGGGGAAAGCAAAAAGCAGATCAGCAAATTTAGCAATTAACAAGAAGTGAAGAGGTCAGAGGGCGCAGAGAGTTTAATATGAGTTTAAATAACGCTTTCTTTATTAATTAATTCAGCTTAATATGTGATATAATCAAAATACTTCATTTCAATGTGGTTCAGTTCATGGTCTCCTTTAATACTACGATAACAGCCTTTAAATACAATAACTATATAATGTTTCAACAACCCAAAAACACATAAAAGGGCCTGTAAAGACAGACTTTTTCGCACAAATCTTGAATTTTGCAAAATTGTCAAACATCAACTTACTATCTCAGATCAGTTTTTTGGTTTATTAACCCTTAGATGCCCGAGTGACTGGACCCTACACTCTTCCATAAGTGGGTCAAAAAGGACCCGTATTAGAATAATGTGTTTTAATGCCATTTGTGTCATTTTGGTTAAGAAAAATCACTTGTATAATATTTAGTATTATATTTTGGTTCACACTAGAAATATTTTATATTTAATTTTTCACTATTTATAATTTTAGACATTTTCTTTACATTTTGAAAAAACCGTTTTGAACATATTGATGCAAAGATCTCCGCTATTCTGAGACCCTCACAGTATTCCAGTCCCTTTTCAAAACTCATCTCTTCTCCTCTTGTCTACTCATCATAGCCCACCCCCCATCAATCCATGCCGGTTGATCAAGTTTGTTAGTCCTATACCCCCCACCCTAACCTTCCCTTATATTGTAAAGCGATTTTGAGTCCTTGAAAAGCCCTATACAAATATAATGTATTATTATTATTATTATTATTATTATTATTATTATTATTATTATTATTATTATTATTATTATTATTATTATTATTATTATTATACTGACAGGTATCAGATCTTGCTGTGTAAAATAATCTTCCTGAGAGGTGTCACGTGTGATGTAGTCTGTGTGGTCCACAGTGAATGTATTCCTGACAGCAACAGGTGATAAGAATCAAAGGTTCCCATAGGAAATGCATGAGGGTCATTTTTGACCCACTTATGGAAGCTTGGGGTACAAATACAAAAACTACAATTTCTTAAAATGTATAAAATGTAAGTGTAAAATTTGAATGGCATGATATCCAAAACATGTTTTTTGAGGAATAGCTGGAATATGAAATGATAAAAAAATGTAATTACAAAGATACTTCAAGAAAACCACCTCACCGGGTCAAAAAAGACCCACTTATGCATCTAAGGGTTAAACATAATAAATGACATGACCCTCTGAAATGTGGATTTTTATGGTCAGAAATAGTTCTTTTTTTCCTGTGTGCAGCTCTTTATGTTGAAGCAGTGAACACTCCTCTCTCTCTCTCTCTGTCGGATGGATTTCTGCAGTGATGGCCGGCTCAGTGTTGATGCATTAAATCCATGTTGAGTTTTTCTGAAAGGGAGAGACTCTTTTCTCTTTCTTTGGCTCTTTCATGGCCGCGGCCTCCCGGGGGGCGATCGGCCTTTCATGCTCCTCTGCAGCCGAGCGTCGGGCTGCTGCTGAATAACGCCGATTATTATCTCCGGCTGCTGCTGAATACCAGAGTTTATTATCTGAGGCTGAACACTGCTGCAGGGAGAGAGAGAGAGAGAGAGAGAGAGAGAGAGAGAGAGAGAGAGAGAGAGAGAGAGAGAGAGAGAGAGAGAGAGAGAGAGAGAGAGAGAGAGAGAGAGAGAGAGAGAGAGAGAGAGAGAGAGAGAGAGAGAGAGAGAGAGAGAGAGAGAGAGAGAGAGAGAGAGAGATAGAGAGAGAGAGAGAGCACGTATACAGAGCAGATCGGCTCGATTGGACTCACTTCAGAGTGCTAGGTTTCTGATTTTCATATTGTGAGTTGAGTCTAAATCAAATGTTCGGCTGGTGTCTGTGTTGACATTCAGATTACCTGAGTGACACAAGGCACACTCACACACACACACACACACACACACACACACACACAATTAACCTTTCCAGCATCAAAGCTTCCGGTTTTGAAGGATTAAGAACATAGCGGTCTGCATTTGTAAAATATCAGACACTTAAATTCAAATGTTCTTTCTTCTTGCAGCAAACTCACAACATATCAATGTATAACTCCAATGGATTGTTTCCTATCAGGGTAGAAAGTGTTTTAAAAATACAAAAATAGCATTTAGATTGGTAGGTAAGAACAATTACTTCGCAAAAAATACTAAATATACTTTATTTAATGTCATATTGTGTTAGCACAGTTGTAAATGCAGATCCATTCATAAAAACGGGCTGCATATTAGAATTTGTTTTCCTCATCAGTTTTACAGCCCTATATTCTGCATTAAACAGTGCAGAAAAGAAAGCAGTTGGAAAGAGATAAGGTCATAATATGCACAGGGGATTGTCAAGGAAACTCATTCATACAGTATGCAGGTCTTAGTGTTTTACCCACTATCTAAAATCATATTACCCACAAGTATTAACCTACCCATTAAACTCTACTGAAGTTTGTCTGTGTGTGAGCAGAATAATGGGAAAACTACTCGTCTGAATTTCATTAGACTTGGTGGAAAGGTGTATCAAAAGCCAATGAAGAACACATTTAATTTTGGAGCGGATCCAAATAACGAAGCTTATGAAAATGCTGTTATGCGCTGTCGAAATGCTCTTTTTGAGAAAATGTTACCCTTTGTTTTCTCTGTTCAACACTTTGTTAATTCTGTTATCTTATCACACACACACACACACACACACACACACACACACACACACACACACACACACACACACACACACACACACACAGTTCAGTTAACGTCACTGTCTCACTTTTAAGGCAGTGAATGGGGATGAACTGTGAAGGAGGATCTGGGTTGGTGCGTCTCTCGCTCTGTCGTCCTCTGTTTCTCCTTTCTTTCCTTTCCTGTCCCACTTCCTGTTGTCGCCTGCAGGCACAACCTGACACACACGCGCGCACACACACACACACACACACACACACACACACACACACACACACACACACACACACACACACACACCCACATTATGTTTGCTGTGTAGTTTTGATGGTATTTCTGCTTGACTGGGTGAAACTAACCAGTCGTCTAAAAGCTAAGTGGCTGCTGGCCAGAAAGGAAGTTCATCTTGATTTAGTCTTTAAAGCTCATATTTAGTTTGTTTCTTATTTCTTTTGTCAAATCCCTTATTAGATTTGTCTCTAAATTACTGGCTATGTTTTTCAGTGTTGGCAGGAGCATCCAGATCCGTTATTCTAGTAAAAGTAATGCTTTAAGAATCTAAAAATACACAGTTTCGAATAAAAGTCATGCATTATGACCCTCACTCCCAGCCTGCTGTGAGATCCATCTGAAGTTGTAGATGTTACTGCTGGTTGGAGGCGTGTTGGACTTCATGCATCCTCTCACACACACACACACACACACACACACACACACACACACACACACACACACACACACACACACACACACACACACACACACACACACCACAGGGCTGGCTAACCAGCAGGGACACCCAGGGCTCCCTGTGTGTGTGTGTGTGTGTGTGTGTGTGTGTGTGTGTGTGTGTGTGTGTGTGTGTGTGTGTGTGTGTGTGTGTGTGTGTGTGTGTGTGTGTGTGTGTGTGTGTGTGTGTGTGTGTGTGTGTGTGTGTGTGTGTGTGTGTGTGTGTGTGTGTGTGTGTGTGTGTGTGTGTGTGTGTGTGTGTGTGTGTGTGTGTGTGTGTGTGTGTGTGTAGCTCATTTGCCTCCCATCTGGGGAAAAGGCTACGCTCACTGGCTAAAGATAATGAGCACAGTTAGCGGCTAAGCTAGCAGCCGTGTGTGCAGGACGCAGGGCGGTCAGTGGTGCGTTCAATGTCTGCAGGCGGTGCTTTCAGGCTGAAGGGGGTTGTGTGAAGTTAAGTTTGCAAAGAGTGTGGTGTGGTTGGGTTGGAAATGAAGATGAAAGCTTTAAGCAGTACGTGCAAATGTCAGGATGCTCAAATTTAGTGAAGTGAGCCAAACTGGGATCCTCCATGCTAAAGTGGATAGCAAAAACTTGTGTTAATAATGATATAAACCAATATGCAATGTGTTTAATATCTGTGTATATGAGGAGTAGTCATAAGGATCTTAAAATCATGTTATAGTTTGAGGATGAAGGTGAAATATTCCCAAACTTAATTTCTCAACATTTTGACTTTTTAAATGTTAGGAATTTAATTGTATATTTCTATTATTATCAAGGTGGGTTAGGTAAGTTTGAGAAACCGGCTCGAGATACACTTTTTGTTATATTCCATGGAATGCTCTTAACATCCCGATAGCAATGAATATCTTAAGTGCTTTGACCAAAAATCCATTAAAAAATGTCATCTGTGGAAGCCGTAATACTGTGAAAAGCACGACCAATCATCTGAGCCGGCCCGGCTAAAATAACTGGATGGCCTACCTGCCTGTCAGCCTTCCATCTGTGCACAAACTTATCTCGTGCCCTCATTGGTCATGTGTGCGTTCGTGTGTGTTGGAGGAGGGGCTCTGTAAGGAAGTGGCAGATTTGTTCCAGCTGTGTATTTTCAAATTCTAGCGGACTCAAGCTGGTTTCTCCAAAATTACCTACCCCACCTTTAAGTGAAAAATGACGATGAAAATACATTTAATTTAAAAAACGTAAAATAATATCTGAATAATATTTGGGAACATTTGAAAAATATTTTTTTACATAAATATCAGGATCAATCAGAATTAGGGTTAGGCATTGCCACAGGCAGAACATACAGTAAGGCTGTTTTCTGAGAAACTCACATGATAATCTGATAGAATATGATGCATGTCTGTAGATTCAACTACAGACTTCATCTACAGCAGTGAAATGGAGATGTTGGTAGTTTTTTGTGCACATAACCGATTCACAGCTAAAGTAGAAGTTTGTTGGGCTTGAAATGAAGTCATTTCATCGCTTTGACATTCAAGTGTTCAATATCTAATAAAGACCTTGGAGAAAAGCAAAGGAAATCAATCCTCAGAGCCTCCTTTTCTTGAGGTTTTCATCCATCAGCAGCGTGCAGCAGGGGCCTGGTGGCTCTTTGGATTCACAGCTCAGTGGTCTTCATTAAGATGATGACTAAGAAATTATCTGTTCAGCAACCCACCGCCAATCTGCCCCGCAGCCAGCAATGTTCCCACGATCTGCTGGCAATCAAACACACTGAAGCACACACTTTCCCTACACACAGATTTACTCTAACACACACACACACACACACACACACACACACACACACACACACACACACACACACACACACACACACACACACACACACACACACACACACACACACACACACACACAAGCCCCTTCGGTGTTATGTCACTCTACAGTGCAAATCTGAAAGGTCTGGAAACTGAATTTAAGCTACTTATTGTAAGGAGAGAGAGGGGGAGGCTGAACTCCTTATCACTCCCTTAAAAGAAGATTCTTCGCTCAGAGGCAGTTATTGGACTTTTGATTCTCCTGTCTCTCTCTGGTGGCAGCTGATACCCAGCAGCAACTTATTGTGCAGATGTGAAACATTTCCACAGTTAGGATCGAATGTTTCTTCCTCGCTGCCAGAAAATATAATAATTTAAATGTTGAACGGATTTGCTTTGAGCAGAATTTCTTGTGTATATCACAAAAACGAGCTGCAACTTTTTCCCTAAAGCAGCATTTATATTTTCACTTTACTTGGATTGTTCCTACGTGATTAAGGCACACCCCTCGCCTCCATTGGACTCCTTTTTTTACTTCTGTAACATGGTGACATCACTATATAACACAAGCTTCTATTGGCTAGCGCTCCAACACATTGTACTTGATAGGCTAAGGGGCGGGACATCTCTAAGCTGTTGACCGACATCACAACAGAGCCGGCCAGCTAACCAATCAGAGCAGACTGGGCTCTGGTTTCAGACAGAGGGTGAAAAGAGGTGCTGCAGCACAGACAGTATGAGAAAAATAAAGAGCTTTTTGAACATTAAAGCACGGAGTCAAGTCCCAGTAGAGACATTACATACTGATATACACCTGAACATCAGCAGGAGAGGACTCTTTAAAGTAGAGACACTACATACTGATATACACCTGAACATCAGCAGGAGAGGACTCTTTAAAG